>NC_064626.1:905662292-905744792 GCF_023864275.1 Schistocerca cancellata | reverse complement strand
GGTATTATAGTAAAAGGATACTTTTTTTGTTTTGTTTTGTGAAGGTGCACAATTTTACATCTCTGAACACTGAATGCAAGCTGCAAATTGCTGCACTACTCTGAAACCTTACCAACATCTAACAGAACATTTGGACAGCTTTTTTCAGGCAGTAGTGCATTATAGGGAACTGCATCACCTGCAAAAATTTTGAAGTGACTATTTATATTGTCTACAAGGTCATTCACATACAGTATTAACAGCAAGGGTCCCAACAAACTTCCCCGGGGCACACCCAAAGCTACTACTACATCTGTTGATGACTCTCCATCCAAGATAACTAACTGCATCCTTCCTACCAAAAAGTCCCCAATCCAGTCACAAATTTTGCTCAACACGCCATACAATCATACTTTTTTTGATAATAATTGTAGATGTGGTACTGAGTAAAATGCTTTTCAAAAACTGAGGAACACTGTGTCTACCTGACTGCCATGATCCATGGCTTTCAATATGTCACACAAGAATAGTTAGACTTGGGTTTCACACGATTTATGTTTTCGGGATGCATGCTGGTTGGTATGGAGGAGGTTACTCTGTTTCAGATGTGTCACTGTATTTGAGCTCATAATACATCCTAAGATTCTACAACAAATCAATGTCAAGCACACTGAATGGTAGTTTTGTGCACTTCTGCTACCCTTGTTGTACACAGGTGTTACTTGTGCTTTCTTCCAACTACTGGGCACAGCTTATTGTTAAAGAGATCTATGGTAGATCATAGTTTTTTTTAAAAAAATGGGAATATCTCAGCCACAAAACTAATAAGTATTCCAACACCTGCAGCTTGGTGTAATCTTAACGATTCAAGGCATTTCTCAATACCACTCACACTAGTATCTACTCCACTCATCTTTTCAGTGGCGTGACAATTAAAATGTGCCAATACTCTTGGGTTTTTCTTTGTAAGAGATGGAGTTTTGCTATCCTCAGTTTCAGTTCCTGCTTCATCCACAAGTGACTGGACATTAACTCTGACACCACTAACAGCCTCTATATGCGAACAGATTTTCTTTGTGTTCTATCCAAAATATTTTGACAATATGCTGCTACAGTTGACATTCATGGTTTCACACGTTGCTCTCTTGCAGCCAAATGCTTTTCATTCAGCATATGTAAATCTGTAGACCTCTGCCTTGTTTTACACCTAATATGCAGCAGTCTCTATTTCTTTAAGGTGACTGCATACCATGGAGGGTCCCTCCCACTACTAACTGTTCTATTAAGTACATATCTGTCCATAGCATGGTCAACTACTCTTTTAAACTTGAGTCATAGTTGTTCTACATGTTTCTGCTCTGAGCTGAAAGCTTCATGCTTTCCATTGAGATATGATCTACACATTTTTTACCTAGTTTAATGAACATATAAATCTTTCTACTCATTCTAGTTATCTGTTTTGCTTTTGTATTTGCTGTCGCTACAACTGCCTCATAGTCGCTGATACCAGTTTCAATGTGGGAATCCTGAAAGAGGTTAGTCTATTTGTTACTGTTAGATCTAATATATTTCCATCATGACTGGGGTTCCATCCATCTGTTGTTTGTGGTTTTCAGAGAAGGCATTTAATAATGTTTCACACGATGTCTTGTCATGCAGACCACTGAGTATAAACTAAATACAAAAAATTATCATTGATGGTGTAGTTCATGTCCCCCATGGGCACTCTATGATAATTTCTTATCAATACTAATTATTAATAAATACCTTTATTCACTACATATCCCCAGAGATTCTCTTCATGATGGAATCACAGAATACTATGCATGAACACAGGAGAACTGCTCTGTATACATTTAGAATTCAGATGTTTGCTTTTGAAGTCCTGTCTCTCATATTTACATTCATGGCATGCACTACACATTTTAAGTAGTGAATAAAGCAGTATTGTGGCTTAAACCATTTTAACCCTTCATTCGTGAAGATGGTCCAAGACCAAAACTGGTAGAAGTTGGGTTTAAAATAAAAACAGCTGATGATTCACATATGCATTTTATACAAACCAGAAAGACTTACCTGAGAATATGATGAGACTATTATCAACAACAGTTATATTATCATGACACATCACTGTTATATGGAATATGATGAAAGGATTTATGCAGTAATACATTTCCAGACATTAAAATTGCAGTACCAGGAAGCAAGCAAATAATGAAATTCCTATTATACAGTATAGTAGGAAGTGTACACTTTAAGCTTCTAGCTGATTTTTGGTGGGAGGGGGATACTGGGTGTGGTAGCTCTAATCCAGCTGGGTATCAACTGGTACAGTCACCCAGGGTTGCTTTTTAACAGTTGGGACATCTTTGTACCACTTAGCACTTTGAAATGATAATTAAATCAAGACCCTAAGCTGTTGACAGGTGTTGATATACATCAACAGGGACAGTTGAAAATGTGTGTCCCGACCGGGACTTGAACCCGGGATCTCCTGCTTACATGGCAGACACTCTATCCATCTGAGCCACCAAGGGCACAGAGGATAGTGCAACTGCAGGGATTTATCCCTTGCACACTCTCCATGAGACCCACATTCCAAACTTAATGTCCACACAGTACATTTGTAGTGCCCCTCCCCATTACACTCATTACTCGCAGCAGACAATCTTACCGAGTCCCGTAAGAGTTTGGGCAATGCATGTAAATCCAGCACAGAAGAAGGAGGTCAATGGCCAGTTAGCCTTAACTGTATGAAGGTGGTATCTGTTGTTTCGGACATGTCCGAAAGATAACTGTTAATATATGAAGATATGTCTGAAAGAACAGATACCATCTTGGCCTTCTTCTTCTGTGCTGGATGCACACACATTGCCTGAACTCTTACAGGACTCAGTAAGATTGTCTGCTGCGAGTAATGAGTGTAACGGGCAGGGGCACTACGAATGTAGTGTGTGGACATTAATTTGAGAATGTGGGTCGCACAGGGAGCGTGCAAGGGATAAATCCCTGCAGTCGCACTATCCTCTGTGCCCTCAGTAGCTCAGATGGATAAAGCATCTGCCATGTACGCAGGAGATCCCGGGTTCAAACCCCGGTCGGGGCACACATTTTCAACTGTCCCGTTGATGTATATCAACACCTGTCGACAGCTTAGGGTCTTGATTTAATTAACATTTCATTCTAAGAGAGTTGCATGGTAACCAATGGTATATGTTCTTTCGGACATGTCTGAAAGAACAGATACCTTCTTCATACTTAGCACTTTTGTTTCAAATGGCTGCTGCTTTACCTTCTTGCATTATTTTGTACTAAAAGTAAAGTTTTATAACCTCTGTGATTTCTAGTTAGTATTTCAGCTGTCTTTCCAACTCCCTACAAGCTCTTAGGCTTGTGATTACCTTTTAATTGTGTTGTCTGCAATGGGAACTTTTGGCAACAGTGATTTAAGTTGAACGATGTCAGGTCGACAAAAATACCTTCGTATTTCAAAGTAAACCTGCAATACTGAATTAATATCATTTGTTTTTAAATCTTATTAATATCAGCTTTCCTTCTGGCATGATCTAAATTTAACCAGAGCATTAGACAAGGAAAAATTTAAGTGTGGTCTTAAGTTATCCTGAATGACAGTGTACCTTTGTAACTATTAAAATTGAAATTTTACTCTAATAGGGCATAGTTAGTATACATTTTGCAAGTGATCAGTAACTACAAATGCTACAATGTCTATTGCAATGTATAATTTATTTTGGGTCCAATATTTTCAAAAAATTGTAAAATGTGGTACTAAGTTACCTCGATTGATTGTATGTCATTTTGCACTTCATTAATGCCATACTGAAGCTCATTAATCATAGTGGCTGGCAAATGGTGGCATGCCAGTCCCTCTGCAACTGATGACCAGCTGTTTTCAATGGGTGATGAATCTGAGGAATGTGCTCTCAGGGCAATAATCACACATCCCCTGCATTCACATAAGACAGGGCAAAAAGGGCAACAGGAGGTCTTGTGTTACCTTGTTAAAAGATACCATTCTTAAGATCTCAAAGACAGGACACTCGACAAATCAGAAAATGTAGATGGATACATTCTTTGTCACTCTGTACACACAATTAAAACTCATCCGAAAAGACAGTGTGGTGCCACTCCTTTGTTCAGCACTGTCATTGGTTGCACCACTGTCGGCAGGCCTCTCTCTGCTGATGCACACAGGGAGGCTGCAACAATGGTTACTGTACAGAAAGTCTGCTATGCCACAGACATTGTTGCACTGTCTGTGAACACTTGTCTTGCTGAAAACAAGATCAATTTCTACCCCAAGGTAAGTGATGTGGCAGTATGGTCCTGCACAATCAGGCAAACAATATATCTCTAGGTATGTGGGGCACTGACTTCCTGTATAACATTAAATATGGCCCTCCTAAACCCACTGATTCCATATTTTTATGATAGTTGTTGAGTCCTGACCAACACAAGCAGCAATATTACAGAATGATAAACTGCAGCATAAATCTGGAGCAATTGTTCTGCTGTTGAATTTCGACTGTTGTTGGTAGATGTCTGTCCTTTTTACGTGAGCCACAGCACAACCTTCTCACAAATGAGCAACTTCCAAATGCAGTTACTGATTGTGTAACTCACTGTGTAATCTTTGCTTAGATACAGAATGCATGTGGCATTACTCCTACATACTTCATGTAGTTGTGCTGAAATGATAAATCTTTGCATATCCACGTATGTAGTACATTTTATGCCAATTTGACATTTGTTGCATGACGCCTTCATGCTGTTAAAGTTTTAATGTCCAACAATGTACGTAAGTGGCTACAATTTAGTATGCATTTCTCATGACGTACTGGTTGCAATCCTATAACATTCTATCAGTCACAAAGAAATAATGCAAGAGATAATTAAAGCACATATTATAGGGCATAAGAGTCGAACGAGTACCTCCAACTACATTTTCAAGTAATCATAAAGGAACTGTGCAATCAGGTCCAGAGGTCGACATGATATTGATCGGCTGCCATGTCATCTTCAACCATATGGAGTCATTTGGATGTAGTGTGGGTGGTGCAAGGCATCAACATGCTGCTCACTCAGTCACAGCAGCTTTCCAGAACTTCAGGCCTTTACTTGTCAATCTAGCTGTTTCTCCACTGGACTTATGATAAGGCTGAGTGCACCCTGTTCCAGACATCATACCGCGGGAAAATACCTGTCAGTGCCAGAAACTGAATACAGGTCCAACATGTGGGAGTCAAACACAATGAATGCACAGCTGTGGTAGTGGATGTTCCAGTAATATACCGTGTCATACGTCTGAATTAAAAATAATACTTCTGATAACACAGGCATACTTGTTGGAATACTTGGCCGTTCTATCAGCCACAGAGAAATATTGCGAGGGTAACCAAATCGCACGTTACTGGACATAAGGGTAGATGAGTGCCTACAGTCTTTGCTAACATTATTCCGATAGGATTTCTACGAATAATGTATAAAGTTCGATGTAAATGTAAAAGGAACTCAAAGTACATTTTAGCAACTTGACTAAATGTGATGAAAAATTTAAAATTTAGAAAACTACTTAACACCTGTACAAAGTGTGAGGTTTCTTAGCTTCAACCTTTCATTGTCATTGTCATTGTAGGGGCTACTTGGAACATTGTGCAAAGGCGTGTTCAGTACCAATGTTCCAATCATATTTACAAAAGCCAATCAGGAGCTGTTACAGTTTTATTATTGAATGACTACATTTTCGACGAATGTTCATTCGCATTACCCTTCTTAAGCCGCTGCACCTCGCAACAGTGATGATACAATATCAGAGAAAATAATATCGAAGTATGGCAAATTTGTTGCAAATTTAACCCCTCGGCGATCTGATGAAAATTGTGGAGGCTGACGAGCTTTTATTTGGCATTCGTCGCTGCCGTATCATATACTTTAAGTTCATGTAGACTGTATGGCTATCAGATTCAATAAAAACAGATCAATGTAATGATAGTAGGGTCCCGATATAAATGAACGAACACTAAAATCTTTGGCGCACATTAATTACAAATGAATTGTCCACACTAATTGCTTTCATCTTACCAACCTGGCGGAAAATAGCGAAGCAGGAACTTATTAATCCTCATTTCTAAACCTTACACCGTATGTCAAAAACAAAAAAGTGATAGGTACAGTCTCCTTGGCTACAGCATACAGCTTCTGCCTCACATTGTTTAACTCCTAACTGCATTCTGATCTCGTTGAGTCGTTGCGCAACGGTTGCTACGAGCAACAGCACTTGATATCGTTGCCTGGCAAAACAATTTATTTACTTTTTAATACAGACTGTCCTTAATGACAAAGTTTTCTGTGTATAATTCACCGTTTTTATGTTTTCTCCCGCATTCATACCCTAAACAACTGTCAGTTGCATGGAAGAGGCTTTTTCAAAATTTTTATTTCACAAATCTGCAAATATGAGGTGTTTTTTTAAAGACAATTTCATTGGCTTTCTATGAGGCGAGTTAACATGATACAATGCAAGTCACAATTGCAAAAACAATGAGAACACGTTTTTTTTCTCATTGAACTATTCTACCTGAGTTAAGTGTCATTTTTCATAAATCTCCGTTCGGCAATCCTTCCTAAAATAAAACATACAAAAAGGAAATATCTGCATCTACATAATTACTCTGCAGTTCATAATTAAATGCCTGGCAGAGAGTTAAAATTCATACAGACTGCACCGCTATTAAATCCAAGAACAATACATGAAAGTAATGATAGTACGGTTCCAATACGAATCGACGAACACTAAACCAGAATGAAATTTTCACTCTGCAGCGGAGTGTGCGCTGATATGAAACTTCCTGGCAGATTAAAATTGTGTGCCCGACCGAGACTCGAACTCGGGACCTTTGCCTTTCGTGGGCAAGTGCTCTACCATCTTTTTTTTTTTTTTTTTTTTTTTTTTTTTAAGTCTCATTTTGTTCGTTTTATCTGCTCGGTGCGGACGTCGCAAGACACCTGTTTCAGTTCGTAGTTAATCCATTATCTCAGTTTTTTTATTACAGAGGGCGACTAACCCTCTGACCGAACACGCTGAGATGCCGTGCCGGCTACCATCTGAGCTACCGAAGCACGACTCACGTCTGGTACTCACAGTTTTACTTCTGCCAGTATCTCGTCTCCTACCGAACACTAAGCCCTTTGGGGTCACATTACTTACAAATGAGTTATCCAAACCGATTTTTTCATCTTCCCAACCTGGCGGGAAACAGCGAAGCAGGAACTTAATTAATCTTCGTTTTGAAACCATATACCGGTACCACAATGTCACAAACAAAAAAGTGTTAGGTATAGTTTCCTTGTATACTGTTTACAGCTTGTGTCTCCCATTGTTTAACTCTTAACTACATTCTGTAATTTCTTATTTATCTATATTTCTATTGCGCGGCTACAAGTTAAATTTGGACGCCTCTTCTGGATTGAGCAGGTGCCTAGTGTAGATCGGGAGTATGTTAGTTCCGTACAAAAGTCAAAAAATAACGAGGAAAAGTGTTCGATATGCAGCAAATTCTGTGTGTATTATGACAGTACATGTATGCCACGTTATATTATCGCAAAATTAGACGCCAAAAAAAACCTGGTAACAGGAAGATGTTATAATCAGGCATCTCATCCAGCAAGTACTTCGACTCATTCGTGGGAAATGGTGAACTCTGATACAACATGCCATTGCAAGAAACGTGTTGTAAAAGGTATAATGTGCTTAAATTGTAAAACGGTTTCTTATTATTCGTGTGTTAATGTCAGTCCTAAAAGGAAACTATGCTTCTGCAATAGCTGTTTCAAAGGCGACTTAGGCCAAAAACCTAATATGAGAAACACCAAAGACGAAGTTATCAGTGCTCTACTGGAAGAGTTTTCAGTTATAAAACATCACGAACACGAACAGCATGAAAAAGAAGCAAAGAGGCTTAGCGCTTTACCTCAAGATACTGTAACTTTTGTTAATAACAGTTCTGTTGTTTATGTTTGTAGAAAGTGCGGGAAAAACACAAACAGTGGTGTAACCTGTTGCGAGTGCGAAAGAAAACATCACTCTAAAATTCCCGATCATGTTCCAAAACTTTACATTTTAGGCGATAGCCACAGCCGCGGTATTGTCTCACGCATAAATAAAGCTTCAAATGTGAAATCGATGAGCTTTGTAAGGCCTGGGGCGCCCCTCTCAGAAATAAGAAAACTAGTTTTTTCTGAAGAAATAAAAAAGCTGTCTTCGAAAGATTTTGTGGGTCAACAGAAGCGTCCGATCTTACCCGTCGGCTTTGACCCGTGACGTAAGCGTGTTGTGGTGTGTGACGTCATTACGGCGCGGAGTTTGATTTGCGATTGTGGCGTGTTTGTAGATGTCTTGTTTTTGTTTGTCGTGCTCTCTGGTGGTGTGTTCATGGTTT
This sequence comes from Schistocerca cancellata, assembly GCF_023864275.1. Classification (NCBI taxonomy): domain Eukaryota; kingdom Metazoa; phylum Arthropoda; class Insecta; order Orthoptera; family Acrididae; genus Schistocerca; species Schistocerca cancellata. Next base: position 905,736,354 of record NC_064626.1, on the reverse strand, counting down.
TCGTTTGTTTCGTTTGTTTCGTGTGGTGGGGTCAGTTTTCTGTTGCTCAGGTGTTGGATTTGAAGCGGAATTTCTATTAGTGAGTTAATGGTTAATTTAATGCTCATTGCTGTACGTCGGGTGAGTTTGTGGGTCTAGTGCAGCAGGGGATACAACCCGTCGGCTTTGAACAATGACGTCATTCCTTAGTCATAGATAGTAATGTCTTCACTTCGAGGCATAGATAATAAAGCAGATCTGTGTTCTAATAAGCGCTATCATTAAAATAATTGAATGTGAATCTAAAAGCGATCGCTTGATATTAGATACAGATGCTTCAGTAGCTGATAAATGTTTTTTGGTTTTTTAAAAAAAAAATCTCACGAGATAGAATAAACTGATCCTAAGATACAGATGCTTCAGTAGCTAATAAGTGTTTTTTGGCTTTTTAAAAAAAAATCTCACGAGATAGAATAAACTGATCCTACTTTATTAAGCAATCAATAAAAAAACTAAACTAAAACATAACAGCAAAAGACAAGTGAAAGATAAAGGTTAAATAAACAATCAAAACATATAAAATGAAACAGGTTGCAAATGTAATGTATGTGTATTTCCACCTATTCGTAAGTAGGATCAGTTTATTCTATTTCGTGAGATTTTTTTTTAAAAAAGCCAAAAAACACTTATCAGCTACTGAAGCATCTGTATCTTAGGATCAGTTTATTCTATCTCGTGAGATTTCTTTTTTGAAAAAGCCAAAAAACACTTATCAGCTACTGAAGCATCTGTATCTTCTAATGGGTGCGGGAGTTCCGACTCCTGGGGAGGTGGGTGGGAGCTGGCGATCTTTTTTCGTTCTCCAGCTCTAGTATCAGCATGACATTTTCGAATGTGTACTTCCGAAACCCCCATCACAACAACATCCTTCACTTCGCCTTTACACTGACGACACAACTATAATTTGTATCCCGTACTTCACTTCGCCTTCACACTGACACTATATATGTCAATTCGCAAGCAAGATAAAAATGTTGCGTGTAGCTATATAGCTCAAGTAACGAATGGGATACTATTAGCGTCCAAGGCAGAGTAGCTGATAAGTGTTTTTTGGCTTTTAAAAAAAATCTCACGAGATAGAATAAAGTGATCCTACTTTATTAAGCAATCAATAAAAAAACTAAACTGAAACATAACAGCTTTTGCTAAACTAAAACATAACAGCTTTTGCTGTTATGTTTCAGTTTCGTTTTTTTACTGATTGCTTAATAAAGTAGGATCACTTTATTCTATCTCGTGAGATTTTTTTTTAAAAAAGCCAAAAAACACTTATCAGCTACTGAAGGGAGCTACAACACTAAGAAGAATCGCTTCTCGGCTTTTGACAAGATCAATGTTTATCTCTCTCGCATTCCTTTGTTTCTCAACATTCTCCTCAGCTCTTTCATCTTTCTAATACATGGTCTCTGGCGACTTGTGACGTCATTGTTCAAAGCCGACGGGTTGTATCCCCTGCTGCACTAGACCCGAGTTTGTTATTGAGTGTATTTGGTTGTGGTTCGGTTGATCTGTAGCGTAGCCCTGAATACGAGGTTAGGTTGGGAGTTTTTTTTTGGAATGCGGCCGCGGCAGCGGCCGCCTATGATTCGAAAATATTGATTTGACACTAATGAACATGTATACGTAATATGAAGCAATTTGATGAACATATTGATCTGTAGCGTAGCCCACTTGAGGTTAGGTTGGGAGTTTTTTTTTGGAATGCGGCCGCGGCAGCGGCCGCCTATGATTCGAAAATATTGATTTGACACTAATGAAGCCTGTGGGGGGATGGGGGGGCACTGCAGACTCCCCCCACCGCATAACGACACATGATGATCAAATTTTGAAAAAAAATGAAAAATTTTTTCCGTACCTGCTAAACTGCATAAGTGCCGATGTATGTAGGTGTAAGGGAAGCTTTCGTTTCTTAGTTTTCTATTGGGGGATGTGATCGGTAGGTTCTGTTGAGCTATATAGGTTAAGGGAAGTGTCCGATTATGGATAGGAATGTGTTTTTTGGTATTTGGTCAGTTTTGTGATGTTGATTTATTTCGTTGTTTTGCGTGGTTTTGAATGGCGGTCGGTGGCTACATTTCTGTATATTTAGTTTCTCCGCACCCAAAAACCCCTAATTTCCCACGCTTGTCCCGTTACAGTCATTAGGCTTTTTGTGAAACTTGTGTATTTCAGTGTTTACAATACGTATGCGATGTTTTTATATCCGCCATATTGGAATTGTTTATAGTCATTTCCGCGGTATTTGTGACGTCATGGGTCAAAGCCGACGGGTAAGATCGGACGCTTCTGTATTTCCGATTTTGTTGTCCTCTTTGGTGGATCTAATGACATTTATCAAAATGATACATCTAAAGCCTGTTGCGAATTAAACAAGTGTTTATCTGAACTAAGTCATACAAACGTTATCCTCGTAAATATACCACAAAGGTACGACTTGATGTCCTGGTCGTGTTTAAACAAGGAAATTAGTGCCGCCAATGAACTTTTTTCCAGTATATGCAAACAATATAGAAATGTTTCTGTTGTTAATATTATTACCATTGGACGCAGATTCCACACTACTCACGTGCTGCACTTAAATGTCCTTGGAAAGCATCTTGTTACATTGAAGGTAATGGAAATTATTCAGAGACTGCAATACTTACCAACAACATCATCTGTGGTACCTGTATCATCATCAATGAAAGTATATCTAGGAGTAACTAACGCAGAATCAGATACAGTAACAGAAAATGCAGCAGAAGTACCTAAAGAAGCAATACTAACAGAAGTAGAATCCACAGCAGCGTCAGAAGAACCACGTTTAGTAACAGCAGAAGTAACTCCTCCAGCATTAGAACCAGCTCCTACAGCAGTAACACCATCTCCCTCACCAGCAGTAGCAGCACAAACTACTTCACCAGCAATAGCAGGAGAAACACCATCAGCAACAGCAGAAGCAACTCATCCAGCAATAGAACCAGTTCCTATAGCAGCAGCACCATCTCCCACACCAGCAGTAGCAGAACCAACTCCTTTACCAGTAATAGCAGAAACAACTCCTCCACCAGCAGCAACTAAACCAACTTCACCAACAGCAGAAACAGTACCAGCTCCTCGTCCATCACCTACAAGAGTAGCAGAAAAGAATAGACCAGTCACAGTAAGTAAAGTATCATCTTTGTCTCATGATGAAGTGATACCAAATGGTTAGGGAAAACATGTTCCTATAAAACTTGTGGACAGTAAAGTGAAACAAACTTCCAACCGTGTTTCAAACAGACCCAAAAAATTACCAAAGAGAAATGAAGACTTTTTATGGTTTATCCCAACCCCATAATACTGTACTCCTCCCCTCCTGTAACAGTAACTCTATATTATTTCTGCACTTAAATGTCAGGTCTCTGAAAAATAAAGCTGATGAGCTTGGTATACTATTAAAAAGTAACAAAAGAATGATTTTATGTATAAACGAACATTGGTTAAAGGAAGAGGATATAAAACTGTATGAACCATCAGGTTTCAGATTAGCTACATACTTCTGCAGACCCAGTGAATCCTATGGGGGTTCATCCATATATATTAGCAATGATCTAGACCTAAAGTTTTCTGTTCTTGAAGTTAGTGACCTATGCATTAAAGGTGTTTTTGAAGCAGCTGCTTTTATTATACCTAGTATACAGCTCATAACTGTGTCTTTATATCACACTACTGAAAGTAATGTAGAACAATTTATAGAACGTTTAGAAAAACTTGTGATCAGTATACAAAAATATACTAAATACAAAATTTTAATCTTTGAGGATCTAAACATAGACATTAGGAAAATGACAGCCAGAAATGTTAATTTAGTAAACATGTTAAGATCCTATAATCTCTTTTGTGCTAATGAAAGTCCTACAAGGCACTCCTCCTGTCTTGACAATCTAATAACAAATGTATACAAATGTGATTTTGAGCTAGGCTTACTTAATGTCGATTACCTGTCAGACCATAGAGGTATATGGGTGAAACTAATTACTAAAAAACCAAAAGAAGACAAGGAACAAACTCAGTGTGTCAGACTATCTACAGATACAAATATTAGCAAGTATACAGAAGAACTTAAGTCTCTAGATTGGAACACTGTTATACATTCCTCCAGAAATGTTGATGAAGCCTTCAGCACTTTCCTCAAAATCATTTCTGAAATCTTCCACACATGCTGTCCACTGGTTAAAAAACAAAAAAGTTAGGAAACCTAGCCACTCAACTTTACAGAAGTGGTTTTCACCCCAATTACAAAAACTGAGACTATTGGTATTTACTTGTCACGATAAGGTCAAAAAGGGAGCAGTAGATAAAGAAACTTACAAAAACCTGAAAAGAAAATATAGATCTGAAATTAAAATAGACAAGTGTAAGGCAAATGGTGATTTCATTAAAAAAATCACACAATAAATGCAAGGCTGCATGGAAACTAATAAAAGTAGAGCTAGGTATGGATATAAACTACAAAGACAACACAAATGCTGCTAACGTCACTGCTGATGATTTCAATCACTTTTTTGTCAACTCTGCCAATCTTAGCATTCCAACCCACAGCAACACCTATTTCTCACCCCATATCTGGCAGAAATTTTCAACAAAACATTACAAACATAGTGTCAGCTTGTAAATGGAGAGAAGTACAAGTAACTGATATAATTAAAGCAACCTCTAAATTAGGATACTCTAGATCTGAAGATGTGTATGGCCTGTCAAACTATGTAATTAAAAAAGTTGTAGATCTCATAACATACCCTCTTTGCATACTGACAAACTGGATGCTCTCGAGTGGACACTTTCCAGAATGTCTCAAAAAAACAGTTGTCATAACATTATACAAAAAGGGTGACAAGTCCTGTATCAATAATTATAGACCAATTTCACTTGTGCCTATTCTCTCAAAAATAATAGAACATTGCATAATGCAGCAAATATGCATACACCTATCAGATAATAATATATTAAATGATTCTCAGTATGGATTAAGGTCAAACTTATCAACAGTCAAAGCAGTTGAAAACCTTATCTCTTTTGTACTAAGCGCATTTGAGTCAGAATTATCTGCTGAAGCCATTCTAATTGACTTGAGTAAGGCTTTCGACTCAGTTAACCACAAATTATTATTAGATAAACTGTGTTGCTATGGAATCAAACACTTGGAACTCTCACTAATTGAATCATACCTCAGCAATAGAAAACAAATAGTAAAGCATAATGACCAACAGTCACACACTTTAAGTATAAAATGAGGTGTTCCTCAGGGCTCAGTGCTTGGCCCTCTACTATTTGTATTGTTTGTAAATGACTTTCCGAACAACTTACCCTGTAAATCTATCCTCTATGCTGATGACACAACATTAGCTAACTCTGGAAAGGATATAAACATATTGAAGCAGGAAAGTGAAGAGTGTCTCAAAATATCTAATATCTGGTTTAAAGCTAATGACTTATCTATGAACCATGAAAAGACTGTCAAGATAATCTTCAGTTTATCAAACAGTAACATGGAGTTATCATCTGTTAAACTACTAGGAATACACATTGACTCAAAATTAACTTGGGACACACATACAGATTATGTATGTCGAAAGCTATCACAAGTTATCTACCTACTAGCCAAACTACACACATGTGTTACACAAGATTTATTGTTTCAGTCATACTATGCCTTCTTTCATTGTCATCTACAATATGGCATTCTTTTATGGGGTAACTCTCCAGGAGCCAAAAAAATTTTCACTTGGCAGAAGAAAGCAATTAGACGTTTGTACGGAATCACTGACAACAAGACCTCATGTAGAACTTATTTTACAGACTTAAAAATTCTCACAGTCCCATCTCTTTACATATATTGTTGCCTACTAAACATAAAAGAAAACTTAAACCACTACACTATAAAGAAATCAGTTCATCAACACAATACTCGACAAACAAATATGTTTGATATACCCACAACCAGGCTTAAGAAAACCCAATCTAGCTATGAATACATAGGCATAAAATTATTCAACACTTTACCCGTACAGGCTCAATTGGTTTCAATGGATATTTTCAAAACTAAAACCAAAGTGTGGATGAAAAAAATACTTTCTACAGTGTAGAAGAATTTCAGAATAGTTGTAAAGATGATCTAATTGATTGATAAACTAAGGCTTACTGTTATGTATAGTTATGGATGTAGAGGCAGCTCGCTATAAGGTAATAGGGTACAACATTATCTTTTTTTCCATGTAATATTTTTGTTATATGAAACATAATGTACAAATAGCTATAATACTTCTGACAACATTGATTGCATGTTAATGCTGATAAATTATGGCTTACTGTTATGTATGGATCTAGGTGTAGAGGCTGTTGTAAGCTAATAGTTTACAACATTGCTATATTTTTACTATGTAATATTTTGGTATGTAAAACATAATGTACAAATAGCTGTAACTCTTCTGATGACATCGATTGCATGTTAGTGCTGAAAGATGGATAAAATAAATAAATAAACTACACTTCACATTTGAAAGATATTTTTCACTATTCGTATAGGTTATGGTAATTTCTGAACATGTGCAACATTAACATGAAAATGTCAGTTGATTTTTCCCACTTATCAGTTGTATACCATCAATCTTTTCGGATCACTCTGAATAATGCTGAACAGTTCGCAGCCAAAGCGTCAGCAGCAGACAAAATTTGTTTATGGTTGGGTCTGTTGGAGAGCATTGTGCACAAGGTAGATATGTATCATACACCTTGTAATTTGTTGGAGCTATACGTTGCGCTTTATAATAAGGATCATTTTTACATTTCCTTTTCGTCCCTCCATAAAAAGTATTTGTTCTATCAGCTGAAATAGTTGCCATACTTTTAACACTGAACTTTTCCAGAAAATGTAAGACATATAAAGTCAACGTTCTGCGTATTCAAAACCACTATTTTTCAATTCCAAGACTCGAACGACAATACCTTTATCTGGAAGGTAAAACTCGGGAAATAAAAATACCAGTCTGTAATCTATGTGGCTGTAGCTGTGGGAAGGATCATTTGTTAAATAAATTTTGCTTCTTTGGGGATTCATAAATTGTTCCATAGTAAATTTCATTCGTGTTAACTGATTTTGTGTTCGTTTGGGAACATGAGACCTTCTGGTTGAAAAGTGTTGGTTGTGCATTATAGTTTGATATGGTATGTAGATGACGCATCATTCACTGTAAATTTTTGTTCTAGGTTTGTAGCTGTTTTCACAGTTAGGTAAACTATTTCTCAGTTTCATTTCTCAACGATTTGTTTTGAACAGCAAGAATATGTTTGTTTTACTTCACATGATTTGATGGGTTGCGATATTGGTAGCCTTCCGCGTCCAACACTAAACTTTGCAGTGCAGACTTTATAGGCCTAGTCACCATTCTCATTCTGTCCTTTAATGAAAGGAAAGTCTTCCAGATATTTACTGTTCAATTTACGTCTACATTTCCCCATGACTAACAGAGGAAATACTACGTTTTTACTTACCAGAGTCACAGTTTTAAGTACTAGAAGCAATTTTTAAACTTGAGAGATGAAAAAAAAAACTCGCCGGCCGGAGTGGCCGAGCTGTTAAAGGCGCTACAGTCTGGAACCGCACGACCGCTACGGTCGCAGGTTCGAATCCTGCCTCGGGCATGGATGTGTGTGATGTCCTTAGGTTAGTTAGGTTTACGTAGTTCTAAGTTCTAGGGGACTTATGACCACAGCAGTTGAGTCCCATAGTGCTCAGAGCCATTTTTGAAAAAAAAACTGGGTGGTAAGAGAACATCAAAGTATGAGTAAGGCACATGATGAATGAACAGCGAAACCTATGAATTTTCGAAAAAATCTGGGTAGTCCTACACAGGGTGTTTCACAAGTCCCATTATAGGCTTAGAGATTGCGGAGAGGACTTAGTAGATAAATGACTGATGAGGGATTCGTGTCAAGGAATGTACTATTTGGACATAAAATATGTTTGACAATGGGATCACTTTCAAATCTTCTGTTTCATGGAATGGTACGTAAATGCTAGAGCTGCACAACACGTCAATCAAGCATGTTTCCCAGATCAGTTTATCACATGCAGTTCTCACCTATGTACAACAACAGCTACGAGAACTTTGCAACTAGGAGGTTTGACTATGGTGCACGATGGACATGCCCTATTGTTTGTGGAAGATGTGTATGAAAACGTGCTTCGAAAATACACCTGATACAATGAACAGCACGGCTGTCACATTGTGCAGCTCCTGCAGAGCACACAGGTCAAAGCTCATTGTCTCCATGTAATGACGATGGTTGCGAAAGTAATAAATTCAAAAATTAATAAATAATGTTAATAGAGAAAAGGCTAGGCAGTTTACATGCTGGAAAGAACAGATAAGCAGTCATTCGCATTCTACTTAGACAATGACTGGTCATTATTTAGTTCCAGTGTGATGGACATAAAGGAATTATGGGCAGGTTTTAAACTGTTTGTAAATCGCACACTGGAGAAGTTGTGCTCAGTAAGTGGAGTAAGGGTGGAAAAAGGTGGAATAGTTTAATAACAAAATTTGGAAACTTCTGAGGAAACAGAAACTGTTGCACTTTCATTTCAAACAAGAGTGCAGGGAGTAATGCTCGCTGGGCTGGGCTGTTTTGAGGGAAGAGACCAAACTGCGAGGTCATCGGTCTCATCGGTTTAGGGAAGGACGGGGAAGGAAGTCGGCCATGCCCTTTCAAAGGAACCATCCCGGCATTTGCCTGGAGCGATTTAGGGAAATCACAGAAAACCTAAATCAGGATGGCCAGACGCGGGATTGAACCGTCGTCCTCCCGAATGCGAGTCCAGGTATTTTTGATAAAGCCACATGGGCCCATGGGTCAGTCTAAACGACAAGTACCTCAGAGAGCCCAGACTTCATTTGCTGGGTACAGGCTTGGCAAACTCATGTTTCCTGATCTGGGGACTGGTAAGTGCTGATAGTCTTCCACGACCATAAGCTATGTGCATGCTTTAGAAACCACCATGCAGTGCAGCAGTGGAATGTTGTGTGTCACGGTGAATTGGGGCGTTGGCTTAACTGACCAGATTGAGAGGCTGATGGCAACCCCTACAAAAAACGCTGCTTGCTGATTGCACGCATGGTGTGCAACATCACTAATAGGCAACCTCTGGGGAATCCATTGCACGTCAGTTGTATAAGGCTTTCACAAGCAGGTGGTTCTTTGTCTTGGGAGCCTTACTTCAATAGCTTCTCATAGGACCAAGATGAAATCCTCAAACTATCGTTACCAACTTCCAGCAGAATGGGTGTACTGTTGGTGGGTATCAACAGCCCACCTAACAAGAGGGGTCGAGTAGCCAGTCCTCCTGACAGAGGGGATATTCAAAGCATTTCCGTTTATAGCAACAGAACACATGCTGCTAGACAGAAGGAGTCTTTAACAGTTAAAATAAAGAGGACAGCTGTGAGAAAGTTTCACTTTCTGCATTCAAAAACTTTTAGGAGAAGAAGAAGAAACTTTAAACTCTGTAAAGCAATTGAGAAATGGGACATTGCTGGCTGAAGCTTCTAGTTCCCAACAAGCAACGAACTTCCATGCAGTTATAAATGTCTTGGAACATACAATCGAAAATTCATAGCCGCGCGGGATTATCCGAGCAGTCTATGGCGCTGCAGTCATGGACTCTGCGGCTGGTCCTGGCGGAGGTTCGAGTCCTCCCTCGGACATGGGTGTGTGTGTTTGTCCTTAGGATAATTTAGGTTAAGTAGTGTGTAACCGTAGGCACTGATGACCTCAGCAGTTAAGTCCCTTAAGATTACACACACATTTGAACATTTGAAAATTCATACAAACACCTTGAACTGCAGCAAAGGTGGTGTCTCATGCAGCGATATTATAAATGTTCGCAAAGAGAAACTGAAAGATGAGTGAGCTCAAGATTGTGTCAGTGACATGCAAAATATAACAAAACAGGTAGATGGTGAACAGGTCAAATTAGATTCCTTTATTCTAACATTCAGTGGCACAACACTTCGAGAACATATCAAGGCAGGTTTTCTTCCCTTAAATGTGTGGCCTTATGCCTCCAACCCAATGTGCTGCTTTAAATGCCAGTTCTTTGGGCACATCACTCTAGCATGTAAGGGAGAAGCCGCTTGCAGCAAATGTGGTAAAGCCTATGATGGACGCATTTATGCATATCCTCTGAAGTGTTTTAGTTGCTCTGGGAACCGCCCCGTCTGGAGCAGAGACTGCAGCATCTACCTTGAAGAAAGCAAGATAAAGGAGCTAAAACAACAAAGCACATCCTGTATTGTGAGGCCAGAAAGATCTTGAAGGTCATACGCCTCCCACTTTCACTAGATCGTTCGTTTCAGCTCTTAAGAACCTATTCTAAAAGCTGATGTCTCTACAGTCTACTGGGGGCTGCTAGCGTCAGCACTACTACCTGTAATTGTCATTGCAGTTACAAAGGTGCTGCATTTCCAGAGCCCGTAGTTCCCCCAAGAACAACAGAAAAGACGACGTTTGTTGATACTGTATGGCTTCCAGCACCTCAAAAAGCAAACTTCAGTAAACAGACCCACACTGCTACTACCACTGCCATAATCGTTCGAAAAAAGCCTCCTCTGGTAAACGAACCAAATGGGAAGCGTCAACCACAAAAGAAGACAGTTTGCAAACTTTCAGCTCATGTAGACCTCATTCTGACAGTTCTAATGATTCAGTTTTAGCGACAAAGGAATATGAAGCCTGCTTGGAGCAACCATCAAGCATCCAGACAGAGCCTTCAAATCGCAGCTGAGAGACAGGGCGAAAGAGCAACCTGAATGATAAATGGCTCCTCAACTTCAGTGGAACATGAGTGGTTTCAGGATGCATATGGACGAACTAAAAGTCCTAGCACAGGAGCATTACTTGTGTTTACAAGAAACACGTTTTAAACGCACGCATCTCCTGTGTTGTGGGACTATATCCACCACCTCAAGGATGACTTGACTGGGAAAGAGCCAAGGGAGGCGTAGCTGTGTTTGTCAATATCACACACCAATCCCATGTTCTATCTTTGGGTACTGACCTGCAAGAAATTGTCATTGTAGTTCATGTGCATCAAAGGATACCACTGATCACTGTATTTGCCACCATAGGAAGCAATAGATTTTGAAGTTCTCACAGATGATGTACAAAAATTCCCCTTCTTCCTACAGGGAGACTTCAGTGCCCATAATGTATTATAGGGCTCATACTCTACTTGTCCCAGGAGTCGAGTTTCAGAGAAGCTCATGATGTCTCAAGAGCTGTGCATCCTCAACATGGTAAACCCACTCATTCCTACACTCATACTGAATCTTCCTCAGCCATAGACATCACTTTATTTTCTCTAGCCCTCACAGTTTTTGCTTACTGGAACGTGACTGATGGCCATCTTGTCAGTGATCGCTTCGTACTTTTGATTCACCTCCCGGATGGAGCAATCTTTTAAAGGAAGCCGCTGAAATGGATGATCAGCTGTGTTAATTGGTCGCTGTTCCACTAGCTGGCTGTGTTAGAACACCGAAGCAGCATCCAGGAATGGGCGAACTATATCACACAAGTGAACCTCCATGCTGCTGACTTATCTATCCAATCTTTAGGTCATCTTAATAGGCAGTCTGTACCTAGGTGGACTGATGCATTGCACTCAGCAATCCAGGTCAGGTGTGGAACTCTATGATGGTTTAAATGCTGCCTAACAGCAGGAAACCTTGCAGTATTCTGTGTAGTGAGAGTCAAAGATTGATGCATAATCGAGGAAAGCAAGAAAAGGTCATGACAAGCATTCCTGGACTTTCTCATTCACTCCACTTGTTCTGTGAAAGTATGGGGAACCATCTGGCAAATCCAGTCGTTTAGTTACAGTAGCAGTGCTGAAGCAGCAGTGTTGCCAAACAATGCCTGGTGACATAGCCCAAACAATGGCAGAAAATTTTGCGACGACTACTACCACTTTCAGCCATTATCCACTGTCCTCCACTACCATGTGACTATGCGAGTGAGTCAGTTAGACATAAGATCCAACAATTTTGAGTAATTCCTTTAATGCTTACTGCAAATTTCACACTATGATGTATTGGATTTTGTCATGCCTCAGATACTGCTGAACCCTGCTGCCACAGGAGGACCTGAATGCAATTGTTCAGGAATCTAGTCATGACAAAATCCAATACCTATACCGTAAAATTTGCAGTAAGCATCAAAGGAAATACTTCTAGAATGTTTTAATGTGATATGGCAGACAAGGCAATTTTCCAACTCGTAGAGGGAGGCAACTTTGATACCTCTCCTCAGACCAGAAAAGGACAGAATAATTACTGGAGCATCACATTAACAAGCTGTGTGGGAAAGACTTGGAGTGAATTATCAACCATTGTCTAGTCTCTTCATTGGATACCTTAGCTGCTTTCAGGGTGGACTCAGGAAATGTCGATCCACTGTCAGCCATCTGACCCTGCTAGAGCCGGCCGTCCAAAAGGCATTCCTATTTAAAGGCACTGTATAGGGATATTTTTCGTCATCAGTAAGGTGTACAACATCACTAGGAGGCACAATATTCTCAGACAGCTTCACCAGTGAGGCGTTCGTAGCCACCTCTCCATATTTATTCAGTCCATCTCTGTGGTGTCTGGTAGTGTCTGATGTTGGGTGGTGCACTGAAGCTTCAATGTTGCATTTTTATATGAAATATTTACAGGGGAGGAAATTATTCTGCTGACGCCTGGCTTCCCAACATTTGTTACGATGTAAACACTCCTTGAAGTCATAGTATATGGAGGACACAAAATTCAGTTTTTTAAATCCAATTTACGATCCTGCAGGAAGTTAGAGATGTATCTAGACAGAAAAATATTAGTGGCAAAGAGCATGCTAGGATTTATCATCCATCTAGAAAAACTGTTATGTTATGTAATGAGCCACGCATACATTCATGGTGGATCTTAAACACGTTCATCATTTAAAAGACTGCAAATAAGAGACCTTTTATACATTATAAGTACGGTATACTTATTTGTACCTAATTTGTACTGAAAATTTGTCCTCCAGTTTTCGCTGATGGAACCTTGTCAGTCACATACTGATTGAAGTCTGCAATCTCCATCACGAGATTTCATTCAATGGAAAACATTGCCAAGACCGTCAGTCTTGTCTAGCTCAAAGAATTTCGTAAGAACGATTTTATTATTTTCAAAGTTGAAAAGGACCTTCCTACTTCAACCGACGACAAGAGAATTGTAAACAGTTTAGTGTACTCAGTAATCGTCTTCCCTAGGTTGTTGGTTATTATAAATTCTTTTAGACTAATGGCACCAGCCAATAATGTAAATTCTTGGTCTAGGTAGTTAGAAGATAGTTCAAGACGAAGTTTTATCTTATCCAAAAACGTATAAACTGAACACAGTTGCTTTACGATACCTTCAGGAAAATTAGAACAGTATAAGGTGAACTTTTCTGGGAGAAACAATCATGAAGCTACAAGATGACCTGAGAAACTTTAACAATCTTTAGCTTCAGAAATTATCACATGGCACACTTCTCTTGGTTGTCTTTTCCACTCAGTCTCGTCCAGCTTCCTTTTCTTCGTTGAGCGATCAGCAGATTCATTTACAATAGTTATGTCAATTTCTTCTCGAATCTTGATAATATTTATTTCAAATGCTGTAATGGCCATATGGGCAGAGCACGGATTGGTGTCATTGTACTGTATCTAATTGCAGAGAACTTCGACTAATGACATAGCTTTACTGAAGAATTCCAACCAATAATTAAAGCTACAACTGGAAAAAAAACTTTTTTTATGATCAAGAGCCTGGCAACTTGTAATTTCACTCATTATAGAGTCACCCTCCAATATGTCATTCATACACTGAACAATGTCTTTTTTGCAGTCATGAACTGCGTTTACAGATCGAGACTGTAAGAGATCGAGGCAAACGCTTTCTCAGCACCCCATCAAGGATCGCGGTGTACTGTTGGTGGTTTGAGAAGAAAGCACATATTCCTTGCAAACTCGAAAAAATATTTTCGCATTGAGCTTGATTGATGCCACCTTGCTTATAACTTGATGGGTGTAACAATGTGCATATTCTGCATTATGATAGAACTTTTTCACAACAGCTTGTACCCCACCAGACGAACCAGTTATAATGGATGTCTCTTCATAGGACTGCATAGTTAATTTTGGGAAGTCAGATTTCCTTTTCGTTTGTCTAATTCTTCTATCGAACTCGGAGCTAACGTCTGTGCCTCATGTTTGGAAGGAGACAGAACACTCCAGAACTTTTCTATTGTTTTACTTCTTAATGCGTATCAGAATTCAACAGCTATCTGAAATGCGTTCGATATATCACAAGTTTCATTTGCTATAACATCTAAAAATTCTGATTTCCTGATTTGCTGTGAAATTTCTTCTTGGCACACCTCCAACATAATTTCTAAAAGCTGATTTTGAACAGTGTTGTATAGTCCTTTGAAAACAGTTGGCTTATCCAAATGATCTTTTAGTGCTGCATCCAATTCAGTGCTAAAATTAATCAAACGTTTGAAAACAACAGGGTTTGATGACGATTCAGTATCGTCACGATCTTTTACAGCCGACTCAAAGGAACAACAGAAACGATTAAAATTTATGAAAACATTTAACACCAAACTATTATGCCTAATTTCTTCGTTATAATCTACAATTTTCCTTCTATACCCACTATCCAATCATTCAGCTATGTTGACAGTTCCAAAAAGTGCTAGTCCTACACAATTTTCTATGTGTACAGCTGAAGATTCATGCTTCTTCATTTTGGTACTCAGATGTTTTATGTCTGTAACTTCCACTTTCGTCCACATAATTTCCCCACCAAACGATACGCGTGGGAAACAGAATAATGCTTACCTTCACAGGCACATCATCAATCTCTGTTTTTATAAATATCCATTTTAAATGGTGTCATAAACTTGTAGATTTTCAGTATTAATATTTTGCACAGCATTTAATACTGGTAACAGTCGTCCTGGTATCTTTGCAAGAATCTCCTCCTCATTAGGATGATGGAAAAAGTCTGTACTTGTAAATTATTTACGCCATTCATTTTCAATCGCACCCCACAATCTGGAAACTCCGAGCTATTTCTTACTGTCGAGATTGTATCAGATACAGCAATGCACAGAAAACTGCAGTATCAAAACCAAAATACTCTGTCATCCTGAAACACCTCAACAACTATACACAGGCTCTTAGAAAAAAATAGTCATACATGTGATAAATATAAATATAGCGACTGCAGTAACACCAACAATCACATTATTCTAGGCACATCCCCAAATATCGGTATGTTATCACTAAATATAAGCTCTATTTACGATTGACAGAACTATAAAATGCAGTTATGCTGATGAGTAAATGTTTACTCGTTAATTTCTACCCTGAAAACCAATATGTGAATGAAACAAAATTATTATGATTGAAAAAATATTATGCATGAAAAATCAATATTGGGACCATTGTGGGTGGCAGAATGGCGTACTCTAGCAGCTTGGATAACAAACTAATGTTGCAGGAGGAAAGAAAGCTGGGAGACATGTCCTCCATAGAGTGGTGCTACCTAACGGGGAATTCAGGACTGTTTCCAGTCAAGGAGTTCCCACGCCGACTGCAACTTCCTGTGACGTCACTAGTGAGCCTACCGCCTGGTGGTAGGACAGACCAATACTCATACCTGCTTGAAGTACAATGGATTGCATTGTCTGCCAAGGAGTTTCCATGTTAGTGCAAAACCTTGAGTTTGGTGCAAGCCCTGAAGCGTTTTTGGGTCCATTACAAAGTGACAGAACACTGGATGACCAAACATAGTTTATTGTACCGTATTTGATGGTATGTATTAGGCTTCCTAAACCAAAGAACATAATAAAGGGGACAAATGAAGTATAAAATTATTGGGAGTTGTGCAACACTGCAACAATACCACACACTGCCACTGGTCCTTCTTAAACAAAACGGTTTTTGGGTAGTGAGGTGGTGATGTACTGTTGTTAGATAGCTTTGAGCAGGATAACAGTATTCCCCAAGGAAGTCTTTATACTGTCACCCTATTTTTTACAGCCAGTATATTGTCTACAGTAAGTAATCCTGTGCAGTGTCCTTATTTGTGGACGATTTTGCAGTTTTCTGTTCTTCCTAAAACACTCCAACAGTGATTCGTCAGTTACAGTTTACAATGAAGAGGTTGGAGGAGTGGGCCACAAAAATGGGTTTTACATTTTCAGCAGATTAGTATGCGTGTATTAATTTTAAACATGCTCATCATATTTTTAATTTACCTGACTTGCATAATGAGCAACGCGATTCTACATTTTAAAGACTCCGGGATGTTTCTGGAGCTCATTTTTTATTCAGTCCTGGTTACCATACCCAAAGGTCCTGAAGGCAAGGACCCACAAAGCACTCAATATCTAAAGTGCTTTGGTCACATGTGTTCAGGAGTAGACAGGTCACATCTGCTCCAGTTTTATACTGTTTTTTAGAGGTTGTGGCATGCACAGTGTATTGATCAGCAAGTCTTTCTTACCTGAAAATCATTGATGTTGGAGATCAAGTAGGCTAAATTTGCTTAGAGGACTAGCCTCATACCCAGTCTCCATGCTGAGCCTGGGGCACCGCCACTCACATATGCCAGCAACTCATGGTGTTTCAAGCATGTAAGTTGCTCATTGCTCCCAGCTTACCAGTATACTGTGCTGTTGCGTGTCCAGCCATGGAAGACCTTGGAAGTTGTCCGTTATAATTACCAACTTCCAAATCTCATGTGTTACGTGTCTGTTACTCAAAGCAAATTCTGCTGTAATATCTCTGCCCACTAGGTGACTGTCCATGTGCTCAGCCCCACTTTTTCTGTCTTAACTAAGGTCTTTGTAGTGAGCATTGACTCAACCAATGAGAATTAAAGGCGTTTGTGCAGACAGTACAGCGTGCGAATTTGAAGGTGAACAAAGCTTCTTCTATCGAACCTGTTATGTTCTAAGTTTCATGCTGTTTACTTCTTGTGGTGTTACAATGTGGTAGGAAATGTAGTTGCTATGAATTACATTGAAGTGGAAGGAGGGTGATGTATAAATGCAGTCTGTGTTTGTACATGTGAAGTTATGATGACTATTGTGTACGACAGATTTCTATGGACCTACACTGCAAAAAAAGTAACGTTTTTCTGGAAATGCTAGTTTGGCAAACCATATTGGTACGAGGGGTTTATATTTGAACTGAGGTATAATAAGTAGCGAAGTGAGTGTAATAGTTACGATTAATGCTTGCCAGTTTCCATTCTCTTTACATGATTTATTTGATTTATAATCGAGTTGAGCAAACACATCCTTCAGTCTTGTCATGTTTCTTGCAATTCTGTTAGCTTCATGAGTATCTGTTCTGTAGACGAAGTCTTTCTCTTATTATGCTATCGGTACCACAAGTAATATTAATTGTGGTTCTTCCTGCAAACCAACTGAATCTTTTGGTCTTCAAAAATTATCAAGCAATAAAAAATCTTTCGCATTTGTTTACACATCATCACTTAATCAAACTGAGTGTAAATGTACATCTCCATAAAGTTTGGCTATGAAGAACCGTGGAATTATGCATGTATACAGGCTCCAACTGTAGCCAGCTACTCACTGCAGAACAGCAAGTATCGTACTTAGATCTTTCTGGGTTTTATTACTAGTTCCGTGCATGTCTTTCTATCTAAGAGGTGTTTCTTGCATTTTGTATTTGTTAAGTGTGGATTCAGGCAGTCTGTAGAGCATTTGTTACTCATTTGTTTGCTTTAAAGATGTAGTAACCGCTAGTTTCAGCCCATTCTGTTTCCAAATGTCGACTATTCCACACTTGCAGAGCAGCAAGCTACATATTTAGCTTTTTCTTTCTTTTCTTAATGGTGCAAGTTGGATGTAGGAGGAGCTGGCCACAGTTTCTGAACAGATGACGATGCCTTTGGCTATGGTCAGCTATCTTAAAGACAGCTGCCTGTGAAGCAGCAGCAGAGTATGAAGCACACCTCCTGGTACACCTCATTTTTGGTTTTTTCGGCCTATGGGCTTTGCTGCCAAGGCACCTTCCAGTTGATTCAACTTGAGGGATCTGCTCTCACTGCAGGGTGAGTGTTGTTGGGTGCCAACGTGTTTGCATTGCTCTAGGCAGAGGGCTGTAGTGGAGGCTGGCTGTCTGGCCTCTCCTGTTTACCTGGTGATTGGACAGGTAGCTGTTCCTTTAGCATGGTCTGAGCAGACACAATGGTGGGGGGGAGAGCAAGTTACTGGGAGCTCCAATGTTAGCTCTTAAAGAAACAGTGTTCAGGGCCAGAAAGGAAGCCAATGGGCACTGGGTATTTCTGCTGGGAGGCCACATCTGACATGTGGAGCAACCCTTGCCTGTGGCTACTAAACGTGCAGGGTGCAGTCATCTGCAAGTTGTGGCTCATGTCGGCACCAATGATGCCTGTCACTTGGTTCTGAGCACATCTTCGGTTCATATGGGTGGCTCATGGAAGTTGGAATGGTTGCTGGACTTGTGTGTGGGGTACAACCAGAGATCGCAGTTTTCAGCGTTGTTTCCAGAGTTGATCAGTGTGCTTTGATATTGAACCGAAGGGGGGGGGGAGGGGGGGGGGTCTTAGCCAAAGGCTTCATCGAGTCTGTGACGGTCTTGGCTGCAGATTTTTGAACTCCTCTTGAAGGTCAGTAGTGAACTACACAATGGTATCACCTATTCAGGTAGTAGAATATTTTTGGAGAGCACATAGGGATAGTCTGGGGTACTCTGATGAATACTCGCTAGTTGAGACGCAGATATTGAAATCAGACTAGATTCAGAGCAAAGACACTTCGACTGTCAAAATTTTATCAGTAAATTGTCGAGGCATTCGTAACAAATTTCCCAAAATTAATTATGTGCAGGGACTTTGATGCGCTCAGATTATTCTCAGAACCGAGATCTGGCTGAAATCCAAAGTAGAAAGCTCTGAAATATTTTTTGAGTCGTAGAATATACATCAGAAAGACAGATTAGCCACCATACGAGGGGGAATGTCCATTGTATTTGACAAAAATTTTGTCTCTAAGTTGATGTATTTTGAGTTTGACTGTGAAGTTATATGGACATGTCTGTGTGAAATGAAGTTAATTACTGGATGTTTTTACCAGCCACTCAACTCCCTATGGCAGTTTCTGAGTTCTCCAAAGAGTATACGTACAGTAGTGTAAAAATACCCGGATCATGCAATATTTGTTGGAGGTGACTCAACTCCTTGACTACAGACAGGGATGTCTATGGTATCATTCCAGGGGCTACAGACAGGCAGTCTTGTTAAGTACATTTGAAAATTAGAAAACATTTTCCAAAAACTGTCTTGAGCACCTAGTTTGACAGCCTACACATGATGCAAATAACTTAGGCTCTGTAGCTACAAACAGGCCTGACCTTGTCGACAGTGTCAGTGCACATACAGGGATTAGTAATTATGATAACATCGTAGTGACAATACTTACTAAAGTTAATAAATAATTCAAAAAGCCTAGGCAGGCTGTGATGGATGATAGCTAGCTCTAAATGCATAAATATGAACCAGCAAATAAGCAGTTGCTAGTATCCCACTTAGACAATGAATGGAGATCGTATGTTTCCCCTATGATGGAAGCAGAGAAATTTTGGGCAAAGTTTAAATGGATTGTAAACTGCGGTTTGTAGAGCTGTGTGCTGAGTTAGTGGATTAAGACAGAAGAGATGCACCGTGGTTTAATAACAAAATTCGTAAAGTGCTGACAAAGCAAACACTTTTGCACTTTTAGTTCAAAAGGGAACGCTCAAATGACAACAGGCAAAAGTTAGTAGAGATTCTTGTGTCTGTAAAAAGATCCATGTTAGAGCGTACATCTACTGCCATCACATCTTAGCAAAGGATCTAGTTGAAAACCTGAGAAAACTCTGGTCCTATGCAGAATCGCTGAGTGGTTTAAAAAGTTCAATCTAACCCCTTGTTAACTAATCTGGTGTGGCAACAGAAGATAGCAAAAAGAAAGCTGAAGTTTTAAATTTCGCCAGGTCCGAATGGAATCCCAATTCGGTTTTACGAAGAGTACTCTACAGCATTGGCCTCTTACATAGCTTTGATTTATCGCGAATCTCTAGCCCAATGGAAAGCCCCAAGCGACTGATAAAAAGAGCTGGTAACTCTGTATATAAGAAGGGTAAAAGAACTGACCCACAAAATTACATCGGTTTGCTGCAGGCTTCGTGAACACATTCTCAATTTGAATATAATAAATTTCCTAGAGATAGAAAAGCCTCTATTCACAAATCACTACAGTTTTAGAAATCATCACTCATACGAAACTCAGCTGCCTTTTCTCACATGAGATCCTGTGAACTATAGATGAAGGCCAACGGACAGATTCCATATTCCTATATTTCCGAAGAACATTTGATGTTGTGCCCCATTGCAGAATGTTAGGAAATGAGCATACAGAATAGGTTCCCAGATATATGAGTGGCTTGAAGACTTCTTAAGTAACAGGGCCCAGTACATTGTTCTTAATGGTGAATGTTCATTAGAGACAGGAGTTCTCCTGGGAAGTGTGATAACCGCTGTTACTCTTTCTATACATAAATGATTTGATGGACAGGGTGAGCATCAATCTACAACTGTTTGCTCAGACTGATGTGGTGTGCTGTACTGTGCTATGTCCTAACTGAGTGACTGCAGGAGGATAAAAGAATGACTTAAACAAAATTTCTCTGATGGATGATAGCTAGTTCTAAATGCATAAATATGAAAAGTTAATACAAATGAGATGAGAAACAATCTCATAACTATCGAATATAGCAGTAGTAATGTGCTACTTGACACAGTCAGGTCGATTAAATATCTTGGCGTAATGTTACAAGAACACGAAATGGAACAAGCATATAACGATTCTAATGGGGAACGCGAATGGTCGACTTTGATTTATCGGGAGAGTTTTAGGTAAGTGTGGCTTCATTTATAATAAAACTAGTTGTAATGCATCTTTCAAAGATGATTTTGCACCATGAGACCGACATATGAGAGTATTTTCTTTGTCACATGTTATTATAGGTAAGTTTTTGCTCTTGTTCAGTACAAGTTTGGAATGCGAGTTTGGAGTGTGAGTATGGAGTACAAGTTATATATTTATTGTGTTAGCATAGTGGCTAATGTTAATTTTTATTGTAACTCTTCAGGCTTTCCCGGTGATCTAAAGACATCTTGGGTTGTCGAGTGTTCTGCCGGATATCAGCGTCGTACTTGCACGATATTTCAGTCACGTAGCTCGTGACCTTCATCAGGTGCGACCTGAGACTGCTCCTCGAGTGGACCTGGTCCAGTATTTACAATATACCTTGTCAATGTGGCATGTCCTACATTGGCCAGACGACAAGAACTGTGCAGATCAGGTGCAAAGAACATCAGAGGCACACTAGATTAAGGCAGGTGACTAAGTCAGCCATTGCTGAACACTGTCTAGAACTAGATCATGCCATGAAGTATGAGGATACCAAGATTCTAGCACAAACACCCAGATTTTGGGACAGTGTTATAAGAGAATCGATAGAAATTAAAATGGCTGACGATCTTATGAACCGTGACACAGGGTACCAGCTAAGCAGAGCCTGGGACCCGGCTCTGGAATTGTTAAAGGAGCAACGGGGCCAGCTGCAACAGCACACAAACAGAAGAACCAGAGACATGGAGATGGAAAACGAGCCCCTGACGGACTGCCAGGCGCACCAGACCGAAGATGGAACACCCAGAAGTGGGACGGGTGGGCGCGGACCGCAGAGGGAACATCCAGAGCCGCAGCGGACGAAAAACGGAGCGGCAACGCTCCAACAGGTCGAGGTGAGCGGGCGCGGACCGCAGGGGGAACGCTTGGTACCCCAGACCGTAGAGAAAACTCTCAGGAGCAGATTTGGTGGGCGCGGATCGCAGAGGGAACACCTAGAACCGCAGCGGACGGAAAACGGAGCAGCAACGCTCCAGCAGGTCGCAGGGAATGGGCGCGGACCACAGAGGAAGCGCCTGCAGCCGTTAGTGGAGGGGGAAGGCCATAGGCATAAATACTGGACCAGGTCCACTCGAGGAGCAGTCTCAGGTCGCACCTGATGAAGGTCACGAGCTACGTGACCGAAATATCGTGCAAGTACGACGCTGATATCTGGCAGAACACCCGACAACCCAAGATGTTAATTTTTATTGTGAAGTGAAATGACTAAAAATATATCTATCCAACAACGGAAACTCAACCAGTGTTGATATTATTTAACAAAATGAAGTTAGCCATCCCCTATACCAGTGTCATTTCAGAATGGACTACAAGCCTACAACTTTCAAAAATGAAAGACAATAAAAGATGAGAATAATAAAACTGTTCATTCAGTTTCTACAGGTGCTACCTCTCTCTGCAGTGTATCATTATTTCAGCATACTAAGTGCTGCGAAAATGTGACCAGCTGCCCAAATTTAAACGTACTTCAAAATTAATAAATCGATTATGGGTTATAATAGGGTGTTGACGGCCAGAATTTGTAAATGAGACCATATACAGGGTGGTCCATTGATCGTGACCGGGCCAAATATCTCACGAAATAAGCGTCAAACGAAAAAACTACAAAGAATGAAACATATTCGTGTAGTACGTAAAGAAATATGAATGTTTTATTTGGACCTCTTTTTTCGCTTTGTGATTGATGGCGCTGTAATAGTCACAAACATATGACTCATAATTTTAGACGAACAGTTGGTAACACATAGGTTTTTTTGAATTAAAATACAGAACGTAGGTACGTTTGAACATTTTATTTCATTTGTTCCAATGTGATACATGTACCTTTGTGAACTTATCATTTCTGAGAGCGCATGCTGTTACAGCGTTATTACCTGTAAATACCACATTAATGCAATAAATGCTCAAAATGATGTCCGTCAACCTCAATGCATTTGGCAATGTGTGTAACGACATTCCTCTCAACACCGACGTCTTTGAAATTCCCGATTCTCGCGCAATTTGTCTGCTACTGACGTGCGGATTAGCCACGACAGCAGCTAAAACACCTACTTGGGCATCATCATTTGTTGCAGGTCGTGGTTGACGTTTCACATGTGGCTGAACACTTCCTGTTTCCTTAAATAACGTAAATATCTGGCGAACGGTCCGGTCACTTGGATGACGTCGTCCAGGATACCGAGCAGCATACATAGCACACTCCCGTTGAGCATTTTGATCACAATAGCCATACATCAACACGATATCTTTTCCGAAATTGGTAAACGGTCCATATTAACACAGGTATTGTATCATGAAGCAAATACCGTCCGCACTGGCGGAATGTTACGTGATACCACGTACGTATACGTTTGTGATTATTACAGCACCATCTATCACAAAGCGAAAAAAGTGGTCCAACTTAAACATTCATATTTATTTACGTACTACACGAATATATAATAAAAATTGGGGGTTCCAATTTTATAAAAACGCAGTTGATATCCATTTGACCTATGGCAGCGCCATCTAGTGGGCCAACCATAGCGCCATCTGGTTCCGCCCTTCAAGCGAGACAATTTTCGTTCTTTGTAGTTTTTTCGTTTGATGCTAATTTCGTGAGATATTTGGCACAGTCACTATCAATGGACCACCCTGTATATAACACTAGCGGAAGCCATTCACGAGTCCTTCTCGAATGCTTAGGATCCCCACTAGGTCAGATAAAAGATACTGCTAGATATGTTACCAGTAGGTTCGGTCAACGAGAAAGCATTATGGAGACGCTTCAGGAACTCAAATGGGAATCCCTGGAGGGAAGGAGACGTTGTTCTCGGGGAGTCCTACTGAGAAAATTGAGAGAACTACCATTTGGAGCTGACTTTAGAACAATCCAACTGCCACCAATATACAGTTCGCGAAAGGACGACTAACGTAAGGTAAGAGAAATTATTTTTATTTATTTTTTTTTATTTATTGTATTTTTATTTATTGTATTTTTTTGCATGGAGACACCAACTGGTGTCTTTTGCAAACGTCATAGCATTTTTTTACAAGTTTAGTACAATATATACATATAAAAAATATATACACAATAATTTATTTTAGTTTAATATTAATATTCACTTAAAGAGTATAAACACTTGTCAATCAAGAAATGTTTCAGTTTCACTTTGAATAAGTTCCCTTTGTGACACCTTATAGAGCTCGGTAATCTGTTGTACCATATTTGACCACTAATGCATGGACTATGGTCTGTTGTTTTTAATTTTGTTCTTTGTCTGTAGTAGCAGTCTTTATTTCTTGTGTTATAGGCATGCATATCAGAACACTTTGTTTCTTTGTTTTGATGTGACACAAAAAATATAATTAATTTGTAAAGATACAGTGAGTAGACTGTGAGGTATTTATGATGAACAAAGATTTCCCTGCATGAATCTCTATACCCTAATCCATAGATAATTCTGATTGCTCTTTTCTGTAGGGTTAATATTCTGTTCATATGTATGTTGGCAGCACAACCCCATATCTCTATCCCGTAATTAATCTGTGCAAAAATGGTTCCATAATAAATTGTTTTTAATGTCTGATGTGGAACTACTTTTGATAACTGTCTGATTAGATGTAATGAACTGCTGATTTTATTGCATAAAAATTTGATATGGTTTACCCATCTTAGATTTTCATCTAGGTGAATACCTAGAAATCTGCAGCCTTCTGTGTCCACTACTTCAATTCCACCTATGTTACTGATAGAGGTTTGGTGTGAGTTTATAAGTTTAAATGGCAATAACTGAGATTTACTGATATTAACTTTCAAACCTTGATCTTGGAAATAAGTAGTTATTTGCTGTAGTCCCTCAGTTGCTACCAACGTTAACTCATCATTTTGTTTACCAAGAAATAACAGTGAGGTATCGTCTGCATAGGTAACCAATTGGGAGTTGAAAGGTTGCTCTATATCATTTATGTACACCAGGAAAAGGAAAGGGCCCAAAATTGAGCCCTGGGGTACACCTTGTGTAACTGTCTCATATTTGGACTGGAAATTAATGATCTGATTATTGATTTTGTAAGTCAGCTTTGTACACTGCATGCGGTTAAATAAATATGTAGCCAGCAATTGCATGGATGCAGCATTTACATTGTATGACTCAAGTTTACTTAAAAGTAACTCATGGTTTACCGAGTCAAAGGCTTTAGTAAGGTCTAGAAATATGCCAGCTGTTTGCATTCCTTGATCAAGGGCACCATACATTTTGTGAAGAAATTCCGTAGTTGCTGTGATAGTGCTATGGTCTTTTCGGAATCCATGTTGTGTCTCTGTTAGGAACTTATTTTTCAAGAAATAGTCACTAAGTTGTGTCAGCAGCACAACTTCAAATACTTTGCTGAAGACAGGTATTAATGATATGGGCCTGAAATTTGAAACCTCTTCCTTGGATCCTTTTTTATGCACTGGTTTAACTGTGCTCCATTTCAATACATTTGGAAATTTATGTTCTCTGATACTGCAGTTTACCAGGTGGGTGATTATTTTAACTAATTCATTATTACATTTTTTAATCACGATACTACTCAAACCATCCCATCCAGATGAGAACTTATTTTTTAGGTTATTTATTATCCTGCCTATTTCTTTTTCACTTACTTGTTTGAATTCAAAAGGTGGCTCTTCAAAAGGGCAGAGCTTTACCTCACTACTCACAATTGTGTTATTAACTGGACTAACAGCTGCAGATATAAAGTATTTATTGAAAACATTGCAGACTTTATTAGGATCTTTAATTGTGTTTCCTTCATGTCTTATATTTACAATTTCAGTTTCTGGCTTTGGTGTGGCTTTGCGAAATTGATTTATAATTCTCCATTAGGTCTTGGCTATATTGTCTGATTGAGCTATTTCACTGCTGTATATCTGTTTTCTTAGATTTGAAAGCTCTTTCTTAAAGATTTTCTTGGCTTCATTGTACTTGACCTTAAAAACCTGCAGGTTTGTTGACTTGTGTAACACAGCCAGGTCCTGGATGTTTTGCCTGAGTTTTACCATATTTGCTGGAAGTATCAGTCTGTTGGTTTTTGCACTTTGCTTATGGGTGAACACTCTTTGTATTTTCTTGACAGGGCAGCATCTGTCAAAGTGTCTTAGCATAGTATCATAGAATTTGGCCCATTTGTTTTCAGATCCTTCAGTCTGGTAAACCAGATCCCAGTCCTCTATAGCTAATTTATTTCTTAGGGCAAGGATGTTACCCTCTTTTAGGATTCTTTTATTTTCGATAACTTTTGTCATTTTTGGGATGCTTGTGTTTACATACTCTACAAGCTGGCATTTGTGGTCAGAGTAGTGAAAATCCATATTCCAGCACCTAACACTGTCTTTAATATGTTTACATAGTATAACGTAATCAATTCTGCTAGATATGGACTTTGTTACCCTGGTATCACTATTTACTACATTTATGAGATTATATGAGTTAAGAGTATCTATTAACCTCATATTACACAAACTGGAAGATTTTGCCTCAATATTCAGATCACCAAGTATAGTTAGGTCACTGGGACCACAACGTCCCACTACTCTACTAAATATGTCTATGAAGCTAACTACATCAGCCTTTGGTGGATGGTAAATCCCAATAACTTTATGTTTTCTCATAACCTCTCTACACTCTTTGGTGTGGACTTCAATGCCTGTCACTTCAATCAAGCCTTCTTTGTTGTACTGGTCTAGATAGTTTATTTTCTTGTACTCGAGATTCTCACTAATGTAAACTGCCACACCACCACCCTTATGTTGCTGTCTACAATAACTATTTGCTAAGGAGTAGCCCTCTAGTTTACAGTAAATAATTTCATCAGATTTTAATCCATGCTCAGTTAACACTACTATATGAGGTGACTGCTCACTTACAAAAACCTGTAATATATTAAGCTTATTTCTAAGGTACTGTATGTTTAGGTGCATGAGCCTTAGTGGTATTTTTAACTGGTCACTCTGATTATATTCCTTTAAAATGCACCGAGTTGGTTCACTTACATAAGTTCTGGATCCAGGCACTAAAAGTGTTTCTGTTCTTTGGCGATCTTGCGTTTCTCGATCAACTACCCAACCTGGCTTCTGTCTGTCTAGTTGTCAAGGTAGCTGTTGAGGTGCCTTCTTGCTCCGTACAGTCCAAGGAGTTGCCGAGCTGCCTGGTGTTGCAGTAACTGGAGTTGTATACTCCACCACATTTGATTGAGTAAGTGATGCTGAAGAGTCTGCAGTTGATGCAACAGCTTCTGTTGTTTTAACTAGCTGGCTTTGCCAGTTGTTTTTACCCAGTCCTGGGAATTTGTTAGTTGCTTTACTTTCCCACAAAAACATGTCACTTTGAACTCTGGGTTTTATTGGTCTTGAGGATCTTCTAGGAGCACAATGTGTTTCTGGACTTTAGAATATCCTGTTCCTGCAAACTTATCTTCCTACTCCATTGTTCATTACTGTCCTCTTGACAACATTGTGGTTGATTTCTGGTACTGTAATTTTTTCTTGCTGTGGTACAGTATTATTTGCTCAGTTCCATCTGGATCCTTCCACTCAAGTGATATTGCAGGCTTTAGTTGATTTTTTGGAGAGATGGCTGCAAGTATAGTTCTGGCCATTTCTTCCTTGCCATTAGCATTTAGGTGTAGTCCGTGAGAAGTGTACCAGTCTCTGTTGTCAGGGACTGTTATGAACTGAGTGTTTTGGAAAGATTTCACTATTTTGGCTATTTTCCTATTTGTTCGCCTGGTTTCATCATTCACACAAGACCAGCTTTCAAGATCATACCTATGGGGTATCCCTACTATGATTACATTTGTGTGCTGAAGCTTAATTAATGCTGATGTTATAGCATTTAATGCCTTGTCTGCTTCGTTTTTGGCTACATCATTTGTGCCACCCCAGATTATAACTGTGTCATTCATTGTGAGATCTTGTAAGTTGTTACAGCTTTCAAATATTGAAGTTAATGGTATAACATTTCCTTGGATTACGAAATTATTATGACTTTGATGCATTAAGTTAGATGCAGCTGATCGCCCATGGCTGTCTGCAAACACTGTTATTCTTTTTTTGTGTTTAGGTGAACTTTTTGTGTTAGTACTGTGTCTGTTGTACGAATTTTTCTTGCTACTTATGCTGTTTTCTTGAACTATGAAGTTTTTATTTACCCCAGTGCTTTGTTGTTCACAATTTTCATCTTTTTGTAGCACATCAAACCTGTTCCTTGTCGTAATGTATAACGAGGAATCATTCGCAAATTTTTTCCCAGCTTTAGATGTTGTTTTAGGCGTAATATACTGATTTTGTTCGTTAGATGTAGTTGCTACTGGAATTTCTCCGATTCTGCATGTCTCCTTTCCGCAACTTTTGATATTTTAGTGCAAGCTAAGCACATCCTGTCACTGAAAGTGTTGTACTTTTTACACACGCAACACGTATTTTCATAAATTTTACTCGACTGATTATTTACAATTAGCGCCATGTTGCGAGGGACTTTCCGCTGCTCAGCATTTTCGTTTCTTAAATGCGAAATGTCATATCTTAAATCGTCCACAGTTTTTTGTAAACTTGAAATTCGTTCTTTTAGCTTCACGATTTCACTACTACAATTTCCATAGACACCTGTTTTTAAGGCACAACTGTAACTTTTGTTCACTTGATCACTACACACAACCGCACTAGACGCCATCTTGCTTGCATTAGGGCTCATACAGAGCCATATAGATGGTCCTTTTTTTCTCACTCTGTTTACGAGTACATATCTATATCTACACTTATGCGCCAAAGTAAATGGAATAGGCACGAGCATTCAGATGCAGAGATGTGTAAACAGGCAGAATACGGCGCTGCGGTCGGCAAAAGCTATATAAAACGTTAAGTGTCTAGTGCCATTGTTAGATCGGTTACTGCTGCTACAATGGCAGGTTATCAAGATTTAAGTGAGTTTGAATATGGTTTCATAGTCGGTGCTTGAGCGATGGTACTCAGCATCTCCAAGGTAGCGATGAAATGGGGATCTTCCCGTAGGATCATTTCACGAGTGTACTGTGAATATCAGGACTCTGGTAAAACATCAAATCTCCAACATTACTGCGACTGGAAAAAGATCCTGCAAGAACAGAGCCAACGACGACTGAAGAAAATCGTTCAACGTGACAGAAGTGCAACCCTCTCGCAAATTACTGCAGATTTCAATGGTGGGGCATCAGAAGTGTCAGTGCAGTGTGTGAACCATCCAACGAAACACCACCGATATTGGCTTTCGGAGCTGTACGCCCACTGGTGTACCCTTGATGACTGCATGACATAGGACACACAGCTTTATGCCTAACCTGGGCCCGTCAACACTGACATTAGACTTTTGATGACTGGAAACACATTGCCTGGTCGAACGAGTCTCGTTTCAAATTTTATCGAGTGGATGGACGCGCACTGGTATGGAGACAATGTCATGAATCCATGGACCCTGCATGTCAGCAGGAGACTGTTCAAGCTGGTTCATGCTCTGTAATGGTGTGGGACGTGTGCAGTTGGAGTGATATGGGACCCCTGATATGCCTAGATACGACTCTGGCAGGTGACATGTACGTAAGCATCCTGTCTGATCCCCTGCATCCATTCATTTCCACTGTGCGTTCCAACGGACTTGGACAATTCCAGCAGAACAATCGCGACACCCCACACATCCAGAATTCCTACAGAGTAGCTCCAGGAACACACTTCTGAGTATAAATACGTCTGCTGGCCACCAAACTCCCCAGAAATAAACATTATTGAGCATATCTGGGATGCCTTTCAACTTTCCGTTCACAAGAGATCTCCAACTCTCGCGTACTCTTACGGATTTATGGACAGCCCTGCAGGATTCATGGTGTCCATTCCCTCCAGCACTACTTCAGACATTAGTCGAGTCCATGCCACGTCGTGTTGCGGCAGCTTCTGCTTGGTCCTGGGGGCCCTACATGATATTAAGCAGGTGTAGCAGTTTCTTTGGTTCCTCAGCGTAGATGTACATTGGCCAGAAAATCTAACTGAGTATACTATTATGGCTTCAGCATGATCATTATTTCCATGAGAATATTTGACTCACTGTACAGACTTCTTGAGAGTGTGAGATTGCTTATAACGTTCTAGTAGATTGCTTTAGATTCCATCGAGAACTTCAGGTCAGCAGTTGTGGCTGTGGTGCCATGTGCCTTGCAATGTTCTAGAAAAATTCTGTGTTATCAACTTCTTTATAGAAAAGTGTTGTGAATTACAGATGAGAGCCAACCACGCTTATTGCACCTGTTATGCCTATCAGGTGTATGATAAGAAGTGTTTATAACGTCACATTTATTTCCTGTGATAGGAAGGTTACTCATCACAAAAGAATAAGTAATTCAGAGTACTGATTTTACCATCACACTTAACATGTGTATCTGCTTTCTTCTTCTTTTGCTGTTGTCTTGTCCTGTGGCTTCACAGGGTCGGATGGTTAGGAAAGGATTTGGGAAGGTTAATTTTATGGGGTGGCTGGATGCCCTTTCTGCCACCACTCCATACCCCCCAGGATGGAATTAGTGTACCCCAGCTGTCTGCGTCTAGTGGAATCCATAGAATAGTGTGAACGTGTTTAGATGTCTGCGAGTCATGTAACTAAGGCGGAACGTGGGGACCAGTCCAGTGTTCACCTAGTGGGATGTGGAAAACCGCTTAAAAACCACATCCACGATGGCCAGCACATCGGCAGCTGTCGGCAATCCACAGGGAGGATTCGATCCGGGCTGGCGCTCCTACCCAAGGCCAGGAATCAGCACATTAGCGCTCTCGGCTAACGTGACGGGTCACTTAACATGTGTATCTGTGTCAAGTTATTCCCAAAGGTTAGTCAGATTGTGTCATGATATTATTTTTATGGGTCAATAGTCATAAGGAAAGGAAGGTATTTTTCGCCATCCCAGTTTTCTGAGCACTTCAGTATCCATTAGTTCAGTTTCTATAAACTTCACAGACAGATTACAGCATTTTCTCCAGTTGTTCATGAGCACCAACGCTGTCTGGGATTTTTGTGGAGAATTATAAGGACTGTGCTGGAGTCACTTGGTGTAGGTAAAATACAACCCAGATTCAGGAGAGGAACCGATTGCCGCCCCAGTTATTGCAGAAGCGCAGAGTAATTTTAGATTTAAGGAGGTACAAGAGAGGTTGCAGACTTGCACCTGTTTCTAATTGAATAATTTACAACATTTAAACAAGCACCACAACTGCAGAGCTGTATTCAGAAGAGAGGTTACACAGGGGAACACCGTTGGTTGCTCTGTTGTTTTCCCTGATGCTTTCTTCAAGATCCATTGCCTAAGGACTTCATTGTCTTTGATGCAGAATCATATGTGATTCTGATGGCACTGGAGCAGATGAGTTGTGTTGTGACTACTAAATTCCTACTCTGTATCGCTGAGTGCCCTTGACTTTCTACAGCACTTTTACCCAATAAATAGGATATCTGGGATATCCAGGTGTCTCTCTGCTGAGTGCACAGAGATGCTAAGGGAAATGAAATGACAGATGTAGCAGCCAAGGAGGATCTTTCAGTAATCGGGTAGCTCAGTGTACCATCCCCCTAAATGAGAGTACATGTAGATGGGAAGAAGAATGGTTGGGAGTGACAGACTAGAAACTATGTCCAGTAAAGTCAACAACTCTTCCATGGCGTACGTCCTTCCAGCTATGCAGATGGAATGAGGTATTCACTCATCTTTGCATTGGACGCAGCCCTATGATGCATAGCTTCATGCTCCAGCGAGAGGATCCTTCAATGTAGCAATGTGTGGTGCTTGTGGCGCACACATCACAGTGCACCACATTTTAGTAGACTGTTTTAATGTTCAGACAAGGGGGTGGCAGCTAATTTACCGATAGATTTACCCTTTATTTTAACTGACAGACAGACGAATTTTATGTGCCGTTCAAGGCTTTGTGACATGTCCAACTTATTCGCTAAAATTCAAAGGAGAAATTTTTAATATTTTATCAGGGTGGATGGCTCATCTACGTTTTTTGTAGGTGGTCAGCCAGTCACATTTCCCTGTGTCATTATTTTTGTTTTCCTACTGTCTTCCATATATTTTAATTGCCAGCTTTAGAATGTCTCACCAGTTTTACACTTCTTAAAATACGTGAGGCAGTGAAAGTATGTGGGTGATCGTGAATGAAGTTGGGATTCAGTGAACATAATTGTGTCACAGCTACCCCTACTTGTTTTATGATATTTTAATCGTCTTTGTTCCTACATATTTTCATACAGGCGCTGATAACCTAGCTGTTGAGCGCCCACAAACTGCAAATAAAGATACATTCACGCACATTCAAACACACACACAGACAGACGTGCACACACACACACACACACACACACACACACACACACACACACACATGCAAAAGGATGTGTATATTTAAACAACCAAAATTTAATAGAAATTCATGTGGCTATAAGAGGACTAATGCACAAAATATAGAGCTACTTCGAGCATCATACCATAGTGAAAGATATTGCTGAGAACCCAAAAAAATTCTGAGCCAATCTAAAATCAGTAAGTGGGTCGAAGATTTCTATCTAGTCACCCTCTATCAGCATGAGTGGCAAGAGAAGATAGCAAAAAGGAAGCTGAAGTTTTGAATTTCGTGTTTAAAAAGTCATTCATAAAGGAGAAGTGTACAGACAAGTAACTGTTTGGCTATCAGACAGTTTCCTAAACAAAGGACATTGAAGTAGGTGTACCTGGCGTTGAGAAGAGACTGAAAGAGTTTGGAACGAAAACGACTCCAGGTACAGAAGAAATCCCAGTTCAGTTTTACAAAGAGTAGTCTGTGGCATTGGCCCGTTACTTAGCTTGCATTTATCGCAATCTCTCGCCAACTGAAAGTCTCAAGCGAAGAACACAGGTGACTTCTGTTTACAAGAAAGGTTGCAGAACAGGCCCACAAAATTACAATCAGTATCCTTAATATAGGCTCGCTGCAGAGTTCCTGAACACATTCTGAGCTTGAATACAAAAAATTTCCTCGAGGCAGAAAATCTTCTGTACACGAATAAGCATGGATTTAAAAAGCATCTCTTCTGCGAAACTCAGCTTGCCCTTTTCTTGCACAATAATATGTTAACATTGGACGAAGGGCAGCAGGCAGATATCGTATTTCAAGGTTTGTGGAAAGAGTTTGACAAGGTGCCTCACTGCATACTGTTCACGAAGATTCAGGAGTAGGAGGGCAGCGACAAAACGAGCTCATAGATCATTGATGTCAGCATCAGCGTTCTTGGAATCACTGACGTAAGCATCAGCATTCCCGGAATTGCTAATGTCCACATCAACATTCCTGTAACTGCTGACATCAGCATCAGCATTTCCGGAATTTCCAGCATTGATAACAGATGCAATATTCCTGGAATTCGGTCGCTTGCTCCCTTCCCCATTCCCCCTGTCGCCAATGGTATTACGCAATGTCACTGTGCTCTCAGGTAATCTCTATGAAGCCCCAAAGCACTGGCGTTTCAGCTGATGGCGTCAAACCTCAGCTCCCACTCCTCTAGCAGTTTTAATTTTTATAATTCGCTTGCATGAGGACTATTATTTGTTCGCTGACTGCACGTATATCCTGGTCTCACTTGTTCAGTTGATGAGATGCTTGCATTGATGAAAGGAAACTTCAACAAATCTATTTTTTATAAACGTCTTTGGGAGAAATTTACTCACAGCTCTCTGCATCAAGAATGAAAACGCAGGATAACGGAGGAGTGTGTGACTGCAGACAAGAGAAATACTGTTCAGTAAATAATGGCATTACAACAAAATGGCTAGAAGATGCATTACCTGGTTGGATCTGCCAACACAACATATTGCATTAGCTGAAATTGTACACCCTTTTTAAAATGTCTGTCCACTTTTCTGCCACACGAGAAGCGATTGTGAGCTGTTCTGTAAAAACCTGTCAGTCAGTAATCAGTCATCTTTAACAGTTTATTATGTGTATATATCATTATACTTAGGGCATTGTTATTATAACACTGCTAACGTAACTGCTATTGTCTGAACCACAACAGCGGACTTCTACATCAAGATTATTTGGATTGACAAGCAATCGGGAAGAATATGACTTGACAATGAGTGGTTATTATCATAATTCTCAGATGTAAATGAATATGACCTATAAAAATTGTTTTATTTTCATCCATATTAACCAATAACTGCGCCCACACACCTGCAGTTTATAAAGTGCCAGCAGCAGGCTCTTGCAACTGTCAGCTGTATCACAGTATATGTCCATCCCCATACATATCAAGTACACACACAGCGCCGTAAGTTTGGAGTTTGTAATGTAAATGGATAGAATACACACATAATTGTAGTTGCTGTAGTCGATCTACATATGTTCAGATATGAAGCAAGAATCAATTTAATGTACTTGCCCAATGTAAGATAGTCACTGTATGAGCATCAAGAACGCTATTTGTGTGCTGTGACCAGTCTAGTTTTGAGGTGTGACTGCTCCTGTAGCCAGGGTATATACCTCCCACATATGGACTTTTTATGTGTAACTCCAAAGTGATGTTACACCATTACAACACTATCCATATACTGTGAATACACTGATCACCCAAAAATTATGACCACTGACCTACTATCATTATAAACGCGACCAGGCCATAGCAGCATCACCAGGTGAGGAATGACTGCTAGTCAGATACAACACACAACGCATGTAGTATCAGTGAGTGTGCTGTCCATGAGAAGAATGGGGAAGATGTGCAATGTATCTGACTTTGACTGATGGCATATTATGATGGCCCAGGGCATATTATGATGGCCCAGAGACTTGCCATGAGCATTTCAGGAACTGCAGGACTTGGTGGGTGTTTGAAGAGTTCGATGGTGAACCATGAACCATGGACCTTGCTGTTGGTGGGAAGGCTTGCATGCCTCAACGATACAGATAGCCATACCGTTGGTGCAACCACAATGGAGGGGTATCTGTTGAGAGGTCAGACAAACGTGTGGTTCCTGAAGAGGGGCAGCAGCCTTTTCAGTAGTTGCAGGGGCAACAGTCTGGATGATTGACTGATCTGGCCTTGTAACACTAACCAAAACGGCCTTGCTGTGCTGGTACTGCGAACGGCTGAAAGCAAGGGGAAACTACAGCCGTAATTTTTCCCAAGGGCATGCAGCTTTACTGTATGGTTAAATGATGATGGCGTCCTCTTGGGTAAAATATTCCAGAGGTAAAATAGTCCCGCATTCGGATCTCCGGGCGGGGACTACTCAAGAGGATGTCGTTATCAGGAGAAAGAAAACTGGCGTTCTACGGATCGGAGCATGGAATATCAGAGCTGTTAATCGGGTAGGTAGGTTAGAAAATTTAAAAAGGGAAATGGATAGGTTAAAGTTAGATATAGTGGGAATTCGTGAAGTTCGGTGGCAGGAGGAACAAGACTTTTGGTCAGTTGATTACAGGGTTATAAATACAAAATCAAATAGGGGTAATGCAGGAGTAGGTTTAATAATGAATAAAAAAATAGTAAGCTACTACAAACAGCATAGTGAACGCATTATTGTGACCAAGATAGACATGAAGCCCACGCCTACTACAGTAGTACAAGTTTATATGTCAACTAGCTCCGCAGATGACGAAGAAATTGATGAAATGTATCATGAGATAAAAGAAATTATTCAGGTAGTGAAGGGAGACGAAAATTTAATAGTCATGGGTGACTGGAATTCGAGAGTAGGAAAAGCGAGGGAAGTTAACGTAGTAGGTGAATATGGATTGGGGCTAAGAAATGAAAGAGGAAGCCGCCTGGTAGAATTTTGCGCAGAGCATAACTTAATCATAGCTAACACTTGGTTCAAGAATCATAAAAGAAGCATGTATACATGGAAGAATCCTGGAGATACTAAAAGGTATCAGATAGATTATATAATGG
The DNA here is from genome assembly GCF_023864275.1 of Schistocerca cancellata. Classification (NCBI taxonomy): domain Eukaryota; kingdom Metazoa; phylum Arthropoda; class Insecta; order Orthoptera; family Acrididae; genus Schistocerca; species Schistocerca cancellata. The sequence goes on along the minus strand of NC_064626.1, from coordinate 905,700,253 downwards.
TAAGACAGAGATTTAGGAACCAGCTTGTAAATTGTAAGACATTTCCAGGGGCAGATGTGGACTCTGACCACAATCTATTGGTTATGAACTGTAGATTCAAACTGAAGAAACTGCAAAAAAGTGGGAATTTAAGAAGATGGGACCTGGATAAACCGAAAGAACCAGAGGTTGTACAGAGTTTCAGGGAGAGCATAAGGGAACATTTGACAGGAATGGGGGAAAGAAATACAGTAGAAGAAGAATTGGTAGCTTTGAGAGATGAAATAGTGAAGGAAGCAGAGGATCAAATAGGTAAAAAGACGAGAGCTAGTAGAAACCCTTGGGCAACAAAAGAAATATTGAATTTAATTGATGAAAGGAGAAAATATAAAAATGCAGTAAATGAAGCAGGCAAACAGGAATACCAACGTCTCAAAAATGAGATCAACAGGAAGTACAAAATGGCTAAGCAGGGATGGCTAGAGGACAAATGTAAGGATATAGAGGCTTATCTCACTAGGGGTAGTATAGACACTGCCTACAGGAAAATTAAAGATACCTTTGAAGAAAAGAGAACCACTTGCACGAATATCAAGAGCTCTGATGAAAAACCCAGTTCTAAGAAAAGAAGGGAAAGCAGAAAGGTGGAAGGAGCATGTAGAGGGTCTATACAAGGGCGATATACTTGAGGACAATATTATGGAAATGGAAGAGGATGTAGAAGAAGATGAAATGGGAGATATGATACTGCATAAAGAGTTTGACAGAGCACTGAAAGACCTGAGTCGAAACAAGGCCCCTGGAGTGGACAACATTCCATTAGAACTACTGACAGCTTTGGGAGCGCCATTCCTGACAAAACTCTACCATCTGGTGAGCAAGATGTACGAGACAGGCGAAATACCCTCAGACTTCAAGAAGAATATAATAATTCCAATCCCAAAGAAAGCAGGTGTTGACAGATGTGAAAATTACCGAACTATCAGTTTAATAAGTCACAGCTGCAAAATACTAACACGAATTCTTTACAGACGAATGGAAAACTGATAGTATCGGACCACGGGGAAGATCCGTTTCGATTCCGTAGAAATGTTGGAACACGTGAGGTTATACTGACCCTACGACTTACCTTAGAAGAAAGATTAAGGAAAGGCAAACCTACGTTTCTAGCATTTGTAGACTTAGAGAATGCTTTTGACAATGTTGATTGGAATACTCTCTTTCAAATCCTGAAGGTGGCAGGGGTAAAAAACACGGAGCGAAAGGCTATTTACAATTTGTACAGAAACCAGATGGCAGTTATAAGAGTCGAGGGGTATGAAAGGGAAGCAGTGGTTGGGAAGGGAGCGAGACAGGGTTGTAGCCTATCCCCGATGTTATTCAATCTTTATATTCAGCAAGCAATAAAGGAGACAAAAGAAAAATTCGGAGTAGGTATTAAAATCCATGGAGAAGAAATAAAAACTTTGAGGTATGCCGATGACATTGTAATTCTATCAGAGACAGCATAGGACTTGGAAGAACAGTTGAACGGAATGGACAGTGTCTTGAAAGGAGGATATAAGATGAACATCAACAAAAGCAAAACGAGGATAATGGAATGTAGTCGAATTAAGTCGGGTGATGCTGAGGGAATTCGATTAGGAAATGAGACACTTAAAGTAGTAAAGGAGTTTTGCTATTTGGGGAGCACAACAACTGACGATGGTCGAAGTAGAGAGGATATAAAATGTAGACTGGCAATGGCAAGGAAAGCGTTTCTAAAGAAGAAACATCGAGTATAGATTTAAATGTCAGGAAGTCGTTTCCGAAAGTATTTGTATGGAGTGTAGCCATGTATGGAAGTGAAACGTGGACGATAAATAGTTTTGACAAGAAGAGAACAGAAGCATTCGAAATTTGGTGCTACAGAAGAATGCTGAACATTAGATGGGTAGATCACATAACTAATGAGGAGGTATTGAATAGGATTGGGGAGAAGAGAAGTTTGTGGCACAACTTGACAAGAAGAAGAGATCGGTTGGTAGGACATGTTCTGAGGCATCAAGGGATCACAAATTTAGTATTGGAGGGCAGCGTGGAGGGTAAAAATCGTAGAGGGAGACCAAGAGATGAATACACTAAGCAGATTCAGAAGGATGTAGGTTGCAGTAAGTACTGGGAGATGAAGAAGCTTGCACAGGATAGAGCATAGAGAGCTGCATCAAACCAGTCTCAGGACTGAAGACCAAAACAACAACAACATGGTGAATGTCTTCAACACATGGCGAAACCAAAGTGAAACTATGACCAGACACTGTGGGGTTGGGCAGCCACCCCTCGTTACACATGTCAGATGTCCTAGGCTGTGCAGATTGGTAAAACAGAACAGGCAGAGAACTGTGGTGGAACTAATATTAGACTTGAATGCTGGGCAGAGTATAAGTGTGTCTGAACACAGTGTGCACTGAACACTCCTAATGAGAGGCCTCCGCAGCTGACAACCCATGCACATGCTAATGTTAATACATCAACATTAGCAAGTATGATTCAAATGGGCACATGACCATCAGCACTGGACATTGGCCCAGCGGCAGAGCAGTGCATAGTCTGATGAATCCTGATACATTCTTCATCATGCCAAAAGGAGGGCGCAAATCCATCATCATCCAGGGGAACAGCTCCTTGACACTTGTACCGTGGGAGGAGACAGCTGTCGGTGACTCCATTATGCTATGGGGAACACTCACATGGGCATCCATGGATCCCAAGGAGCTTATGAAAGGCATCATGATGGCCAAGTAGTATTGTACACTGGTTGTAGACCGTGTCACACCTCATCATGACAATCATGTTCCCCGGTGGCAGTGGCATGTCACCAGGCCAGAAGTGTGATGGAGTCGTTTGAGGAACATAGTGGTGAGTTCCAATTGATGTGCTGGTTCCCCAATTCACCTGATCAGAAGCCAATCGAACACATCTGTGATATGATTGAATGTGGCGTCAGACCTCATTGCCCCAATCCCTAGAATTTATGAGAATTAGGTGACTTGTGTTTGATGTGCCAACTCCCTACAGCGACTTACAAAGGCCTTATTGCTTCCATGCCATGATGTTTTGCTGCTGTTATCCGTGCCAAATGTGGACATACCGGCTATTAGTTAGATGGTTATATTGTTCTGGCCGATCAGTGTATGCTGCAATTACTCCATATATGCCACAATTATGCCTCGCATATGGAAGAATTACACCACAAATACACCACAGTTGCATTGAACATATGTTGTACATACACCACAACTACGCTGCATATGTCGCAATTATGCTATACATACAGTGCACACAATGTGGACACATCACTCCCTACTTTGCTTTTGAGACACAGTATCGAAGATAATAATTCATTAAACTGGAACGTATGTATTTACAGCCATCGATAAACCATTGAACCATTTGTGTGAGAGTTCTCAAAAGGTGAACACATCGAAGTGTATAGTGGTGAAACAGTCATCTTGTTAGTATTAGAATCGATGGTGCTGATCAATAAAAGTGTAGTTGACAATATATAATATGTTTAATTAATAATTTGTTCTTCTTTCCTCTTACAGACAAGGCGCCAGCATTGTAGCAGCAGCAGTCACCCAATGGGAAACTAATGTTTTAGTGTAATCATATCTGCACCTTCAACAAATATGGTATTATGTTTACGTGTAGGTATAAATTTGCATCGTTGATTCTAATCGGCAGCGCTATTTGAAAACCTATGATTTAGTGATGTCAAAGTAACAGTATCCCTGGATGACTGGATTCGTCTAACTGTAAGTGGTGTTTCAGTGCATATTTATGATTTGTTTCTTGGAGACTTACCCTCCTCCTCGGTGGCGCTGTGTGAACACACAGTCTTTGTAGGGGTATTCACATGAACAGTTAAAATATTTAATGACTGGGAGTGCACACATTTACAGGAGCACATCTGTAAAAATATAATGCTAGCCAGCTACACAATACAGCATGATCAAGACTGTTGGGTCAGGTGGCAACTGCATATCCATCAGTTCTATGAGAAATTGTGGAGCGATCTGTTGTAAATGCCATGCAAAACTTGTCAGCCATCAGAAGAAACCATCATCCAACTCCACAAGTCATGCTGTGTGTCAATACAAGCAGGAATGTGTGAAGCACCTGTGCTGGATAGAGGCTCTGAACTACAGTCTTATGTCATTAGATTAGATTAGATTTATTTTCATTCCAATTGATCCGTAGTGAGGAGGTCCTCCAAGATGTGGAACATGTCAGAAAAACAACAAAACATGACAAATATTTACAACAAAAACAAATAAGCTAATGTACCATTCCACAGGTCCCAAGTGGAATGATCGTCATTTTTAATGAATAACATATGAAAGAGTCATTTTACAAATACTAATGCACTGAATTTAAAATGAAATTTTTTTTATTTATTTATAAGGTAATAAACGTGTAATACAACTACTATAATACTTATTTACAATGAACATATTACTGCACTGAAATAGTACAGAAGTTAGATTGTAATTACACACACACACACACTCACACACACACACACACATTTACAATGAACACATTACTGCACTGAAATTGTGCAGAAGTTACACTGTACTTATACACAAATCAGTTGGTTTTACTGAGAAATTCATCAATGGAGTACAAGGAGTTGGCCATCAATAAATCCTTTAGGCTTCTCCTAAACTGATTTTCCTATCTCTGTGTATTTCGTGGTCATGAGGAAACAAGATGGACATATGGATAGCACTATGTTAATAATGATATATGGATTGTGAAGAACTCATGTTAAGTTTTTTCCACATGGCCTGTGGCAAGCAGAATTAGACACCTGAAGAAGCGTCTACACTGTTCTGTTGTTCAGCCCACACTGGTCTGTACTTTGTCAAGTGTGTGCCTGTGTGCATCACATCATTCTAAAAATTTGGCCTACCGGTAAATTGTTGGCAAACCAACAGATGCCAAGCATTACTAGCTTGTGCTAGTTGTAACTAGAGATCATGCATTTTTCAGTGCAGCTGCCACAGTCTTACTGCGGCAGCAGCTAGAAAAGGTGAGATGTTGAATGACAGAATTGAGGAAGTCAACGCAGTACTAATGGCTGTGCTTAGATTTATCAGGGTATTAGCATGAAGTAAATACAGCTCTGTGACATCATACATTTTCAAAAAAATTTAATTGGCCAGGGATGCACCTATATTAGGGGCTCACACAATGTGCAGGAATGTACAATCCATAAATGTAAACAAGCATTCCTTTCAACACAGAGTTATGTTGTTTTTAAATGGCACATGTATGTTTCATCTTCATAAATGAAAACTAGAGGTACAAATTGTGATGGCAGACTTGGTTTTACTGCTCTTCACCTCATAACTCCTGGAATAGCTAAACTTTAAACGATGGCAAACTGCCACTGTTTCTGCAGCAATGCGCAGAGCAAGGGTTGCCTACTACAGGCTTCAGGACAGTGCAGGCAGTCTGCATTATGGAATTACAGCACTATGGCAAAAACGTCTAAGTATTCCAGAAGTGTGAGGTTTAGAGCAGTGAACCAAGTCTGTCATCATTAATTGTACCTCTAGTTTTCATTTCGGCAGAAAGAAAACATACATGTTCCATTTAAGAAACTATAACTCTGTGTTGAAATTGATGTTTGTTTACTTTTTGGGATTCTGCGTTTCTGCCCACTCTGACATAGGTGCATCCCTGGTCAGTTGCATATTCGCCTCATGTTTCGTTTCGTATTTATATGAGGGTACACAGTTAGACAGGCCACCCTATACTCGCCTAGTACACGACAGTGTGTCAACAACAAAGCATAGTTATTGAAGCGCGGAAATAAGTTCGATGGAAATCACGACTGTTAAAATTAGGACAGCTACAGCGAGAACAGTCTCTCTGAAACGGTTCTCACAAACTATGGATGGAGGTAGAAGAGCAAAAGAAAAATGAGAAGAGAATGAAACAGAAGGAAACACTATTAACAATTACTTTAACGAACACGTTGATAGAGACTTTTCAAGTGCATAACAGCTGCGAACAATGTATACACAAGATTTAATTTACGACTAACAGAGCACATAATTTTTTTACAATGAAGTCCAGGAAATTTGATTAAAAGAGTCTAAAAATTACATTTATGCTGTAAGCACAGCAATAGTCATCAATAAAAGGAACAAAAATTACGTGATTCTCTACGGCTCGTCTCAGCTTTAGCCTTTTTTTTTATTGTTATTTCAACCTTCCTCGCCCCATATGAGCGAAGTAGGGGAGGGGCAGGGTTTGTCATTGGTACAATCAACCAACTCTTCAGCCAACTGACAAGAAAACTAAATGGAATGAAAAACACCAACAGAAAAGTGAGACATTTATGATGAACTTAAAAATTTTTAAAGATGAAAATAAAATGGATATTTTTGTAATAGTAAAAGGTGAACATGAAACACAGTCAGACTAGATTTAAAAACATGTAAAACATATGCAAACCACTGATCTTAAAAAGAAACATTTCACAGTCATTAAAACTGGAAAGACCTGTCCTGGTATACTTGGTCTCTTGTTTTAGGGGACATGGATAGAGATGAAGGACTGGTGAGTAGAATGGCTGTTGGAACATAAGGTGGGGTGGGGGGGGGGGAGGTGGGTAGAGTAGAGAAGAATTAGCAGGGTTAAAACTTGATTGGGAAAATGGAGTAGGCAAAGAAGGACAGAAGGGGAAAAAGGGGATAGGAAAATGTGAGGAGGAGAAGGAGAGATAGCCCTGAATGGGTAGATTAGTTGTGAAGGATTTGTTAGGATGGGTAAATGTTTGGATGGAGTTCATAATCTGAGAGGGGTTGCGAGACTGTGTGAAGTGTGTTTGCATGTGAGGTCTTTGGGATGGTGCAGATTGTTCAAAAGTAAGGAGAGGTGGAAATTTGACGAGTTGATAAAGGATCTTAGTGGAGGAAGGTAATAGGAAGCGGAAAATGAGGCAGAGTGCAAGGTGTTCCAGGATCTGGAGGGACTCATAGAGCTTAGGTAGGGGTGGATAATTCGCATGACAAAGGATGGTCTGAATCAAGGTTTTGTAGGTCTGGAGAACTGCAGATACGTGCAGTCCCCAAGTTCAGCTGATAATCACTTTTATTAGTTTCAGTCTATTGTGAGCTTCCTGTTGGATGTTTAATAGGTGAGATTTTTACGTTAGTTGCCAGTTTATGGTTAGTCCAAGATATTTTAGTGTATTAGTTAACTGAATAGGACAGCCATAAATGGTAAAGTAGAAGTCGTGGAGTTGGAAGATATGGTTGGTGCTTTGTGTAGTTATTGCATGAGTTTTGGAAGGATTCATCTTGAGAAGCCATTGGTTACACCAGGAGGTAAACTGACTGAGGTGGGTTCAGGGGGATTGTTGGGACTTCTGGAGTGTAGGATAAGGGACAGGGAAAGTCATGTCATCAGTATACTGGACTCATGTAGGTGGTTTGGGAATATCAGCAGTGTATAGGAGACAAAGGAGAAGAGAGAGGACAGAGCCTTGGAGCATGCCTGCGCTGGGATGGAAGGTATGAGAATGGGTGTTGTTAATGGTGCAAAGGATGGGTAGTAGAGAGAAAGGATGCAATGAGATGGAAATAATTAATTGGAAGTTCCTAAGTCTGAAATTTGTAAAAGAGGCCAGAATGCCGTACACAGTTGTAGGCTTTCTCTAGATCTAGGGAGACAAAAATAGTGAATTTAAGGGTGTTGAGCTGGTGGGATGGGAGATGGGTGAGGTACAAGAAATGGTCATCAGAGGAGATGGGACAGAAGCCACACTAGTTAATGGGAAGAAGTTAGTGTTGTTTCAGGTGTTCATGGATATATCAGAAGAAGATGGACTCAAAGACCTTGCAAAACCCTGAGGTGAAGCAGTAGGTGGTAGGAGAATGTATCAGTAATGGGTTTGTGCAGTTTGAGGAAAAGTAGGATTCTGGAGGTTTTCACACAGTTCAGGGTAGTAACATGTTGAGAGGATAGTGATATAAAGAGTTACAAGTGTGATCACAAAGCAGATAGGGCATTCATTAAGGTGCTGGTAGATAATGTGGTTATGATCAGAGGATGTGTTGTGTTTTCTGTGAAGTTGTAGTTTCATGTTCATGAGCTTCAATCAGGGTGTTTAATTCTGCTTGTGGTATGTTTTCCAAGTACTGGAAGCTGGAAGGAAGAGCAGTACAGTGGTATTTGTGCATTTGTGGATGGTAGGGAATAGGCAGTAATGGAAGTGAGGGTAGTCGGGTGTGGGAAGATGTCAGAGTGGTATGATGCAAAGTGGTCAACTTGCTGAGGTTAAGGGATGGTTGTTGTGGAGAGGCAGGTAGCGATGGATGGAACGACTACCACTGAGTCAGTCGAATGCTTTCCTGTACTTGGAAGAGTTAATGGGGAGTGTAGTGTTGAGTATTTTGCATATCTGGCATCAGTTCCATTTTTTATTAGCACTGAGTAAATTTATGATGTGTCTGTATTTGCCAGTAGCATGTGAGTGTATCCTTGTCACGAGTACTTGTAAAAGAGGGTATAAGTGTTGGGAGTCTCTGAGAAGGAGTAGAGCTTGTGGGGGGGGGGAGGGCGGGGAGGAGGGGGGGGGGGGGAGAGTGGGACAATGAGGATATATGGGCTTGGTAGGAAAGCATCTGACAAGGTCTGCTGCAGGAATGCCATGGCATAGGGGATATTGCCAGGTTGCTGCAATATTAGGCAGTTGTTCCCAATCTGGGTAGCAATAGATTCCCAGTAGATATTCCAGTTCACAAGGCAGCACTCATGGATAACTTTTAGACAGAGACTGGGACGATTTGGATGGGGATGAGGTAATGTGCAGCAGATGGTGAAAAGGACAGATAGGTAGTCCTTTCCAATTGGATCAAGGAGTTCTGTAGTGAGGTGTCCAACAAGTTTGTAGGACGACATCTGTGGTGATGCTACTTTCAGAGAAGGTTTGGTGAGGTGGGAACAATATCACCTTGGAGGGATTCTGTAAACTGATGCCATCATTGGAATTCTGCAGCCGATGTACTGCAGTTGATGAGGTCAGCGGCAATAACATAGGTGGAAAATGTATAATCAATGTAAGTGAACAAATCATAGGGGATGAGATTATTAGGTTGGATACAGATAGCATCGCAGATAGCAGTTAGATGTTTGAAGAACAGGCTAAGAGTAAGGTGTCTGTTGGAATTACTGAGTAAGGGTTGTGGCCGAATGGGAAGGTTCTTGCCACAGCCAATTGCAGTTTCATCTCTGGCCAGGGAAGAGGATTTTCTGCATGGTGGATGACACAGAGAAAGGTTCAGATGGGGTGATAGTGTTGAAGGAACTTTCCATTAAGAACTAAACTATCGACAGGCATTAAAAGGATATTTTTGGTGGATAGGAAATGTATGACATGGTACAAGATGCTCTATTGATGTTATGACATGAACAGAGCATAGGGATTGGGTTGTACTGGTGAGGGGGTGAAGAGGTTTAAACAAGGGTGTCGAGATGGTTGAAAACGAAGTGACTTGTTTTCATGGGTAGGTGGCTTGGGTACTTAGATGGAGCAGGTTGTGAGAGAAAATTGCTATGGAGCATACAGTCGTTGGAAGGGATGGATATTTTGAAGGAGAGTAATGAGGAATCTGATGATACCTTTGGCAGTGGGGAGTAGGTGGAGAGAGTTATAGGGATGGATGGTATGATCAATAGCACAGATAAGCACAGTTCATTCTGGTTTGATGGATGACACTTTGCTTTGCTTTTGGAAGAGTAGAGTAAGTCAGGTAGGTATCATTGCAGGTGGGATGGGAGGCAAGGTTTGGACATTGTTTAAGGAAGTGATAGGGCTTACAGTGAGGACTAGTAGGTGAATTTTTACAATCGGCGATGAGGTGGTCGTTATAAAAGAGGCAGAGAATAAGGTTTTTTTCTTTCTTGCTATTTCACCCAACCACCCAATATGGGCAGAGGATGGGCTGTCAGTAGATACGATATGCCACTCACAGCCACATAGGAGTAAAAATTTTAAAACATAATATAAAATTTGAAAAACGTAATATGAAAGTTGGACCTGACAACTGACAAAAATGAACGTCTTGTAAAATAAAAAGACACAGTGGCAGTTGCATAAGCTAAAATTTAAAAGGGTGATTTGGATTAAATAAAATATAGACAGAGGTGAATGCTACACAAATATACAAAAACAGATAGACACATGACAGTATATTGACTGACTGAAATAGATACATATATGACTGAAAAGATGAGTGTATGTAGACTGCCAAGGATAAAGCTATGATGGGAATGTACCATTTGAAGGCAGTGCATGGGAGGGTGATTTGAGGGTGGATGTTTGGAGGAGGGATTGGGGAAAATTGGAGAGGGATGTGTTTCCAAACGAAGATTTAGAAAATGGGTGGAGAGGATTGGAGGTGAAGGGATCCCTGACAAGAGGAGGATGGTAGGGATCACGTAGGTCTGCTAGGATTAATATATTGTGGTTGTGGTCTTCAGTCCTGAGACTGGTTTGATGCAGCTCTCCATGCTACCCTATCCTGTGCAAGCTTCTTCATCTCCCAGTACTTACTGCAACCTATATCCTTCTGAATCTGCTTAGTGTATTCATCTCTCGGTCTCCCTCTACGTTTTTTACCCTCCACGCTGCCCTCCAATGCTAAATTTGTGATCCCTCGATGCCTCAGAACATGTCCTACCAACCGATCTCTTCTTCTTGTCAAGTTGTGCCACAAACTTCTCTTCTCCCCAATCCTATTCAATACCTCCTCATTAGTTATGTGATCTACCCATCTAATCTTCAGCATTCTTCTGTAGCACCAAATTTCGAATACTTCTGTTCTCTTCTTGTCAAAACTATTTATCGTCCACGTTTCACTTCCATACATGGCTACACTCCATACAGATAGTTTCGCAAACGACTTCCTGACATTTAAATCTATACTCGATGTTAACAAACTTTTCTTCTTCAGAAACGCTTTCCTTGCCATTGCCAGTCTACATTTTATATCCTCTCTACTTCGACCACCATCAGTTATTTTGCTCCCCAAATAGCAAAACTCCTTTACTACTTTAAGTGTCTCATTTCCTAATCTAATTCCCTCAGCATCACCCGAATTAATTCGACTACATTCCATTATCCTCGTTTTGCTTTTGTTGATGTTCATCTTATATCCTCCTTTCAAGACACTGTCCATTCCATTCAACTGCTCTTCCAAGTCCTTTGCTGTCTCTGACAGAATTACAATGTCATCCGTGAACCTCAAAGTTTTTGTTTCTTCTCCATGGATTTTAATACCTACTCCGAGTTTTTCTTTTGTTTCCTTTACTGCTTGCTCAATATACAGATTGAATAACATCAGGGAGAGGCTACAACCCTGTCTCACTCCCTTCCCAACCACTGCTTCCCTTTCATGTCCCTCAACTCTTATAACTGCCATCTGGTTTCTGTACAAATTGTAAATAGCCTTTCGCTCCCTGTATTTTACCCCTACCACCTTTAGAATTTGAAAGAGAGTATTCCAGTCAACATTGTCAAAAGCTTTCTCTAAGTATACAAATGCTAGAAACGTAGGTTTGCCTTTCCTTAATCTTTCTTCTAAGATAAGTCGTAGGGTCAGTATAACCTCACATGTTCCAATATTTCTATGGAATCCAAACTGATCTTCCCCGAGGTCGGCTTCTACTAGTTTTTCCATTCGTCTGTAAAGAAGTCGCGTTAGTATTTTGCAGCTGTGACTTATTAAACTGATTGTTCGGTAATTTTCACATCTGTCAACACCTGATTTCTTTGGGATTGGAATTATTATATTCTTCTTGAAGTCTGAGGGTGTTTCGCCTGTCTCATACATCTTGCTCACCAGATGGTAGAGTTTCGTCCGGACTGGCTCTCCCAAGGCCATCAGTAGTTCTAATGGAATGTTGTCTACTCCCGGGGCCTCGTTTCGACTTAGGTCTTTCAGTGCTCTATCAAACTCTTCACCCAGTATCGTATCTCCCATTTCATCTTCATCTACATCCTCTTCCATTCCCATAATATTGTCCTCAAGTACTTCGCCCTTGTATAGACCCTCTATATGCTCCTTCCACCTTTCTGCTTTCCCTTCTTTGCTTAGAACTGGGTTTCCATCTGAGCTCTTGATATTCATACAAGTGGTTCTCTTTTCTCCAAAGGTATCTTTAATTTTCCTGTAGGCAGTATCTATCTTACCCCTAATGAGATAAGCCTCTACATCCTTACATTTGTCCTCTAGCCATCCCTGCTTAGCAGTTTTGCACTTCCTGTCGATATCATTTTTGAGACGTCTGTATTCCTTTTTGCCTGCTTCATTTACTGCATTTTTATATTTTCTCCTTTCGTCAATTAAGTTCAGTATTTCTACTGTTACCTAAGGAGCTCTACTAGCCCTCGTCTTTTTACCTACTTGATCCTCTGCTGCCTTCACTACTTCATCCCTCAGAGCTACCCATTCTTCTTCTACTGTACTTCTGTCCCCCATTCCTGTCAATTGTTCCCTTATGCTCTCCCTGAAACTCTGTACAACCTCTGGTTCTTTCAGTTTATCCAGGTTCCATCTCCTTAATTTCCCACCTTTTTGCAGCTTCTTCAGTTTTAATCTACACTTCATAACCAATAGATTGTGGTCAGAGTCCACATCTGCCCCTGGAGATGTCTTACAATTTAAAACCTGGTTCCTGAATCTCTGTCTTACCATTATATAATCTATCTGATACCTTCTAGTATCTCCAGGATTCTTCCATGTATACAGCCTTCTTTCATGATTAATATATACCAAGGCAGATTTCATGGTCGGGTAAGTAAAGGCAATTAAAGGTTCATTTGGAGAGCACATGGAGGGTGTGGAAGTGTAGTGTTCGGGTAATGTGATGGTAGAGGCAGGGCAGAGTAGCAGGATCTGTGAGCAGGGGTTGAAACTAAGTGGTAGGTAGTGTCGAATTTATGGATAACATAGGTCATTTAGAGGTGTTCAGGATGGAAGAGTAGGCTAGGCGATTTTATAAGTTAGTAGAGGATGAGTGTGTGTGGGAGGGTAAGCAGATCTGACAGTCTGAAAGCCTAGGCAGATTGCATGGCATTCGAGGATCTGCAGGGTGTGATAAAAGGAGGGAGGAGCAGATGTCCATGCTACATTTGCCTAGCAGAGGATGGGTCAGGACAGAGTTTTATAGCTGTGGTGGATTTTGGAAGGGTGGAATCCCCATGTCCAGTTGGTTAGTAGTTTTAGTAATTTTAGTCTATTTTGGGATTTCTGTTGAATGGTTAGGAGATGGGGCTTCCATTTTAGTTGGCGAACTAGTGTTAGTCCGAGACATTTCAATGAGTTAGTTAACTGGATAGAACTCTCATATGCCACGTGGGATTAGCCGAGCAGTCTAAGGCACTGCAGTCATGGACTGTGCGGCTAGTTCCGGCGGAGGTTCGAGTCCTCCCTCGGGCTTGGGTGTATGTGTTTGCCCTTAGCATAATTTAGGTTAAGTAGTGTGTAAGCTTAGGGACTGATGACATAAGCAGTTTAGTCCCATAAGATTTCACACTCATTTGAACATTTTTTGAACTCTCATAATTGGTAAGGTAAAAGTCGTGAGAGCAGAAGCTGCAGGTATTTTGGCCTATAATTATTGCCTGGATTTTGGTAGGGTTGATTCTGAGGAGCCATTGTTTACATCAGGACGTGAACTGATTGGGTTGGCCTTGAGGGATCGTTAGAATTTCTGAAGGGTAGGGTAGAGGGCGAGGAGGACAGTGTCATCAGCCTAATCAGCCTTAGTTACATACACCATATAACTGTAAAATGCGCACATATATTATGAGAATGTGTCGCAAAACACACAAATAAATGCAACAGTCCTCACTACATTTATCTCATATACTATTATGTCATAGAAAGAGTAAAAACACTTACTGCACATGTCAGTAACGTACAGTGTATTGGTCAAAACAAGTAGGAAAGAGTTCCAATGAATTTACACTATCTCTAAAGACTAGAATTAAGATGCATGCAGGTGTCCTGATACACAACTTTTGCTAGCAAAAAAAGTTTATTCTTGGGTACTAATCTTATGGAAATGGGAAAAAAGTTCAATCAAACTTTATTAAGAGTGACAAAAACACTGGTAAGAAACGTACATATTCCTAAACTAGCAGCTGCCTTTATCCCTACATGGTTATGAAGGCAAATACTATAACAAAACTACATAATTATCTGATTTTTACATAACATCCATTGACAAGTCACAGTGACACTAAGCAGTGCAAACACACTTCTGAGTATCAGATTCAGAAGCACAACCATAATATTAAAAACGTTAAAAAATATCACCTTGCTGTCGAAATACAAGATATGTTCCCCACCATCACTCATAAACATGACAGATAAAATGTGAGGTTGAGGCAGATAGCGTGCCACAAAGACATTAAACAGAGCAAAAAATATTATTGTATGGCAAGTATAAAAGAACAGCCACAAAATATTGTGGTCAACTTCATTTCTACATCTGAGTAAATAAAACACATCGTGTTGTTGTGCCTAACATGCCTTGTAATATCTTACTGCCTCTCTGGGGGACATCACCTTGATGAAGCACTGCCCGTGCAGGTGGAGAGTCTTGCGTATCTGTGCGAAGCAGAGGGCTATGCTGAAGGTAGAGAACCTACTTCCAGAAAGGCCTTAGCTGATGGATCAGACTAAGAGTGTCCCACAACATTCTGTCTTCCTTATCCACTCCTAGTCCTTACCCAATTCCATTTTACAATGCACGGTGTGATGCGATCCGTGTAGAGGGGTGCATGGCACGTGGGAAGATGTGTCACAAATGGAGCCTCACGGATACTGGGCGACCTCCCTGAGAAGTAGCCTTACACCACATGAGGAGGTTTTCGTAATGTGGGCCATGTAGATCCCCAAATCTCGTGGAACTAAGATGGACACGACAAAAGAAAATACACTCCTGGAAATTGAAATAAGAACACCGTGAATTCATTGTCCCAGGAAGGGGAAACTTTATTGACACATTCCTGGGGTCAGATACATCACATGATCACACTGACAGAACCACAGGCACATAGACACAGGCAACAGAGCATGCACAATGTCGGCACTAGTACAGTGTATATCCACCTTTCGCAGCAATGCAGGCTGCTATTCTCCCATGGAGACGATCGTAGAGATGCTGGATGTAGTCCTGTGGAACGGCTTGCTATGCCATTTCCACCTGGCGCCTCAGTTGGACCAGCGTTCGTGCTGGACGTGCAGACCGCGTGAGACGACGCTTCATCCAGTCCCAAACATGCTCAATGGGGGACAGATCCGGAGATCTTGCTGGCCAGGGTAGTTGACTTACACCTTCTAGAGCACGTTGGGTGGCACGGGATACATGCGGACGTGCATTGTCCTGTTGGAACAGCAAGTTCCCTTGCCGGTCTAGGAATGGTAGAACGATGGGTTCGATGACGGTTTGGATGTATCGTGCACTATTCAGTGTCCCCTCGACGATCACCAGTGGTGTACGGCCAGTGTAGGAGATCGCTCCCCACACCATGATGCCGGGTGTTGGCCCTGTGTGCCTCGGTCGTATGCAGTCCTGATTGTGGCGCTCACCTGCACGGCGCCAAACACGCATACGACGATCATTGGCACCAAGGCAGAAGCGACTCTCATCGCTGAAGACGACACGTCTCCATTCGTCCCTCCATTCACGCCTGTCGCGACACCACTGGAGGCGGGCTGCACGATGTTGGGGCGTGAGCGGAAGACGGCCTAACGGTGTGCGGGACCATAGCCCAGCTTCATGGAGACGGTTGCGAATGGTCCTCGCCGATACCCCAGGAGCAACAGTGTCCCTAATTTGCTGGGAAGTGGCGGTGCGGTCCCCTACGGCACTGCGTAGGATCCTATGGTCTTGGCGTGCATCCGTGCGTCGCTGCGGTCCGGTCCCAGGTCGACGGGCACGTGCACCTTCCGCCGACCACTGGCGACAACATCGATGTACTGTGGAGACCTCACGCCCCACGTGTTGAGCAATTCGGCAGTACGTCCACCCGGCCTCCCGCATGCCCACTATACGCCCTCGCTCAAAGTCCGTCAACTGCACATACGGTTCACGTCCACGCTGTCGCGGCATGCTACCAGTGTTAAAGACTGCGATGGAGCTCCGTATGCCACGGCAAACTGGCTGACACTGACGGCGGCGGTGCACAAATGCTGCGCAGCTAGCGCCATTCGACGGCCAACACCGCGGTTCCTGGTGTGTCCGCTGTGCCGTGCGTGTGATCATTGCTTGTACAGCCCTCTCGCAGTGTCCGGAGCAAGTATGGTGGGTCTGACATACCGGTGTCAATGTGTTCTTTTTTCCATTTCCAGGAGTGTAAATTAAAACAAACTGATGTGCAAACAGATACCTCAGACACCCAAACATCGGGGTTAGGACCGATGGAATGCACTCCCACCACTGAATCAGGGTCTAGACCTGAACCAGAAGTGGGTGACTGTAACTGAAAAGTTGGACCAGATCAAGATTAAACTCCTTAGGGAACAGAGACAAAAGGAAGGGAAAGAATGGCTTCCCAAACACAAGTGGAGAGGATTGAAAGGGCCTGAGCCCAAGACCCCAAGAAAAAACTGTCTCAGGTTGAAGGGGATATGCAGACCCCCACAACGTCAAAGACGGGTAGCAAGAGGATAAGGAAGGGATCTAAGACTCCCTCCTCCCTGTATAAGCTAGCCCAGATCATGTCAAGGTAAGAATTAGAGAAACAGACCTACAGTACTGCAATCTCGGTTTTTAAGATTGCAGTTATCCAGGAGGGCTATCCACTGGTAGCCATCACCTCACAACAGGAGGAACTTATACAGATGGCCCTGTTTGGAAAGATGGGGGGAGGGGGGGGGCGCTGTACCACTACCCAACTTCAGGAGGGTCTGTCTAGATCGTGGTGCCCTCATTTTTGTCTGTGAGGGGGTGCACATTGTGGAACAGCTTAAGGACAAGGTGCCCATGATAACCCCATGGGAGGATGCGAAGCTGCTGGTCAAGACGGCAACAGAGCTTCTTAAGACCGCAAAGGTATCAATATGGGTACCAAAGATCCTTAAGGATGTCTCTCCAAAGACTCTGTTCAAGAAAATAGGGGCCCAGAACTCAAAAGTCTCCACAGAAGACCAGAGAGTAATCAACCAGAAGGCTGTACTAGAAGGACGAACCCTGGTGGTGAAGGTCAGAGAGAAGTCCCTGAAGGTGATGCGAGAGCAAGACCTGAAATTGTTTTCAGAGTTCTCACAGGTCAGGGTAATCAAAGACCTCAAAGGCAATGATGGGAGCAGGATGGAGACTGGAGGTGCTGCAGATTAATCTGCAGCACAGTAAAGGGGCCACTGCTGCCCTGAGCCGCTGCCTGGGGAGACAGGAAGTGGATGTGGCCGTGATACAAGAACCCTACTTAAAGAAAGGGGGCATATCGCGTCTCTGTGGCACTGGAGGTAAGCTGATTTACGCTAGAAATTTAAGAAACTCCAGAACATGCATCTATGTAAGAAATAGAATTTCTTTCATGCCAATGATGAATTTTTGATCCATGGGTCTAGTGACCATCAGGATGCAGGAACAAGAGGAAGGTATCATGGGGGAAGTTGTTTTGTCCTCAGCATACCTTCCTTACGGAGACAGCTCTCCTCCTGCTTTGGAGGTGAGGAGACATAAAAGCTTGACATTGGCAAGGTGACGAACTGTTGGATGGTTGTGATGCCAATGCCCACAACCTCGTGTGGGGTAGCAAGGACACCAACAGTAGAGGTCATACCTTCTTGAATTTCTCTTGTCTAACAACTTGGAGGTCCTGAATAGGGGCAATGAACCTACATTCAGGGATAGCAGAAGGGAAGAAGTAATTGACATAACATTTGGTTCCATGATGATGGGCAGCTATGCCAAACAATGGCATGTGGCCTTAGAGCCAGCCTCTTTGGACCGAATGTATATAAAATTCGAGGTAGAAATGGGAATCAGACAGACCATGGCCTATAGGAATCCCAGGAAAACAGACTGGAAGACATACAGGAGTGACCTTAACTAAAGCTTGTCAGAAATTAAAACCTCAATAAGAAATCGAGTAGAGTTTGAGGAAGTATCAGAGGCTGTTACCTCTGCTATTGTGACCTCATACCAGGACAAGTGCACAATCGCCAAGAAGTGCACAAATAGGAGTGTGCCTTGGTGGAACAATAATTTGTAAACGCAAAGAAAACAGCTATGTACACCGTTTAATCTTGCAAGATGTAAAGGAGAATGGGCAAAATTTCGTGAGGCCCTTGTCAACTACAACCTTCCAATTAGATGAGCAAAGGCATTCTGTGAGGAAGTGGAAAGCATGGCTGCTCTAGTCAGACTTCACATAATCCTCACTAGAGTACCAACCAAACCAAGAGGTACGTTGAGGAAGGAGGATGGGGAATATACATTGACAGTACATGAAACGCTGGAACTGCTCCTCAAAACTCACTTTCCTCAATATGCTCTGGCAGATATCGCAGACCAGAATGTGATCCCAGAGAGGCAATGGGTCTCAGGTAGTTGAAGAGAGGACTGGGAATCGGCTAACGGATGTGTGGACTTCAGTAAAATACAATGGGAGGTGTGAACCTTCAAGACGTTCAAGTCACCTGGCCGAGATGGAAGCTATCAAACTCTCCTACAACAGGCAGGAGAGAATCTTATAAGAGTCCTACGCAGGTTATTCAGGGTTAGCCTAGCACTAGGAATCATTCCCAATGCTTGGAGAGCAGTCAAGGTTGTTTTCATTCCAAAGCCAGGGAGAAGTGATCATACCAAGGCCAAGGGTATGAGACCAATCAGTCTGTCCTCCTTCATTCTTAAAACATTGGAAAAACTTGTTAATGTGTATGTTGAGGGGAGGAGGCTAATTAGGGCCCCTCTACATTCAAACCAAAATGCATATTAACCAAATGAATCATCTGAGACAGCTCTCCATCAACTCGATGGGAAGGTGGAGAAAGCACTTCACATTCAAGATCATTTTCCCACGACAGGCTTGTGTAACTCCTGCAGGTTACTTGGGATGGTATATAATACAAAACTGAAATTTGACAGATGTCCCACATACACAGTCCCATTTACTCACAGGCTGACAAAACACATAATAAACTAAATACTGATTTTATTAGTTCTTTCTGAAGTTGTAAGGTATTTGAATTTTTTTAAATTAAATTTCAGTTAAATAATTCTATACCCTGATACTTCAGGTCAGTATTTCAATTACCAACCAAAAACAGGACATAAAAGTTCCCAGGTGAATTTCCCTTCTTAAGTGTAGTTTTTCTAACTTTAAAGTAAAGTTAGAAAAATCTCCGAAAATATGCCCGCTAGAAAGCTCAGATTTTCACACCACCTCACTATTAATAACAAAGTGCAGTATACAAATATCCTTCATTTAGCTTCTTATAGGTGGTGAATGTACACATTCAGTAAGAGACATTGAATAACTTTCGCATGGCAGGCAGTGACAGATGCACGTGTGTCTCCTGGGTAGGACGCTAGATGTCAGCCCCTGAAGTTACATACAGCAAGCTATCCTAAAACAAACGTTCGCTCGGAACAACTTGTGATGATGCTACATGTGTTCTATGATGCATCCTCTCAATATATTGATGTATTTTATATATTATTTAGATGGTATATTTGACCAAGGCTAGCAGAAACTTTCACTGACGGCTACTGTGTGCTTACAGCATTAACTAATTTTTCATTTCTTTTAATAAATGAAAAGCACCGGTTTGCTTTTGTTCTACAATATTAATTTTATTGTATTAACCGGTTTTTGGCTTACAAGGCCATCTTCAGACACTTAATTTAATTCAGATTTTTGAGACCCCACTGTAAAACATGTACCGGCATTGTTTACAGCCTTTAAGCGTTTGGAAATCAACAAATGGTGAAATAACAATAGTGGATTGTTAATAAAGTTACAGTCAATGGCGAACATGAAGTGAGTCAAAGAATTTTACAAGGCTCTGAATCAACAGGAAATACAATTGTGTACAGTGATAGGTAATAAGACTGTATTTGAGGCCATAAATGCTAGGTAGCCACTCTATACATTCAATGAAGGATGCAATACAGGCAGGGAATATGAAATTTGAGAAAACCCCACGTTTATTAGAGCTAACATTCTTCAAAACTTGATGTCCTGACACATATCTATCGAAAGAGAAACAAACATATGCTGAAATATTACATATATATAACGCCTACAGCAGAGGCAACAACCCAAAACGATGAATAAAACGCTTTAAAGTAAGAAATACTATCGTATTATTAATCCCAACTTAAAAGGTGTATATGGTACATGTGAAGGCATCGACATCAGCATAAAAGGTTGAACTCTATACCCCTGGAGTACATATACTATGATGACCAGAACAAAATCATAGGACAGTCACTACTACTTACAGCATTGGACAGAACAGGGACTACAGCTCACGTGAGTGGTATCATATCAGTCACTTCAGAGCTTTAAGAAAGACGTATCATTGAGTAATTATGGCGACATTAGTTAACGAGCTTCACGAACATGCACACAAAATATTTCTATGCAGACCTTTCATAAAACGAGGTTTAGATGTTTTATGGCAAGCCAGTCTCGTAGACAGGAATCAACATACACGAATAAAGATTTAAATACACAGGAAGTTAGATGTATAGTTACAGATATTGTGATCTTTGGTACCTTGATACGTACTCATTTCAGTGTTTTAGTTGTTTTTCTCTGCATCTAACAGTCTTCCTGTGAACACAGCACATCATGTTCTTCCTGATGCTTTCTTCATCATCATAATAGTCCCAAGAAGTGGACTAGGCCTGTCAGTACAGACTATCCATTTTGCGTCCATGTGTCTGCACTTCAATACCTGATCTGCTGCCAAGGGGAAAATAAAGATTAATGGCTTGCTTGTGCTAAACCTAGTTCAGCATAATTTCTGTACCAACTATGCTAAAGATCCTCCTAGTAGGCCTACAATTTATGAGCGGCATAAATGGTTTGTAGAAACAGGGTGTTCGGTAAGACATGGGAAATCATCATGTCATCTAATCACATCTGTCGACGTCAGTGAGCGAATGAGATAGCGTTTTGTCAACAGCCCTACGAAATCGACCCAGTATGCATCTCATGAACTGCAAATCCCACATACGACTGTTTGGCGTGGTTTGAGAAACTGTTTGCATTTGAAACCATACAGATTGACTATCGTACAAGCAATAAAAGACACTGATGAAATTTCTCGCAAGAACTTCTTTGCGGATGTGTTAGATCGATTACATGAAGTTGAACCTTTCTTGGACAAAAATCATCTTTTCTGACGAGTCAACTTGTCACTTAAGTGGCAATATTAACACACACAACTGTAGAATTTGGGGCTGTGAAAACCCGCATCAAACATTGCAACATGTTCGTGAAAGCCCTAAACTGAACGTTTTTTGTGCACTGAGCAAGAATAAAGTATATGCCTCTTTTTTCTTTGAGAGAACCATCAATGGGGAGTGTATCTGGAAATATGACAATTTTTGATATCACAGATCGATGAGGATGAGCAAGAACAAAAACTTTACTTCGTGCTGACATCTGAGATTTTCACAGTTACAGCTTTCAATGTCAATGGATTGGCTGTGATACGCCAGTTGCATGGCCTTCATGTTCCCCAAACCTTACACCACTTGATCTTTTTTATGGTGGTTCATCAAGGATATCGTGTTTGTACCTACTGTGCTGACTTCTCTACCTGAACTTAGAGTAAGAATTTACGCTGCCACTGAGCGAGTTACACCTGCAATGCTACAGCGAGCTTGGGAAGAAATTGACTTCCAGTGGGATGTGTATAGGATAACCAACAGAAGCCACATACAACATCTTCAGTTTAAGATAAAAACACTTGATGTGTTTCCCTACAACATAACACGAAACCCAGCTCTATATCTTCTTTCAATAAATTTATATGAATTTATAAAGTTATAGTCCCTTTTGAAACACTCTGTATTTTATTAGTATGATTGTGTACCATGTATGTGGTTTTTTGCAAAGTATGTGTGCTTGCATATACTGCATATATGTGGTCAGTGCATGCATGTCTGGGTCTTCCTTCTGCTAGTCCCCACATGGTTTAAATACTGTACATAAAAAAGTCAGTAGTAGTAGTATTACTGTTACAACAATTGTTCAAACGGCTCTGAGCACTATGGGACTTAACATCTGTGGTCATCAGTCCCCTAGAACTTAGAACCACTTAAACCTAACTAACCTAATGACATCACACACATCCGTGCCCGAGGCAGGTTTCGAACCTGCGACTGTAGCGGTCACGCGGTTCCAGACTGAAGCGCCTAGAACCGCATGGCCACATTGGCCAGCTCTGCCTAGTATCATGTAGGGCGCCCACGAGCCTGCAGAAGTGCCACATGACGTGCCATGGACTCTGCTAATGTCTGAAGTAGGGCTGGAGGGAATTGGCACCATGAATGCTGCAGGGCTGTCCATAAATACGAAAGAGTAGAAGGGGGTGGATTTCTCTTCTGAACAGCACATTGAAAGTCATTCCAGATATGCTCAATGATGTTCATGTCTGGGGAGTTTGGGGCAAGAGGAAGTGTTTAAACTCAGAAGAGTGTTCCTGGAGCCACTCCGTAGCAATTCTGGACTGCTGGAATTGTCCAAGTCTGTCAGAATGTATCATGGACATGAATGGATGTAGGTGATCAGACAGGATGCTTACGTATGTCAGCTGGTAACCTCGTATCTAGACGTATCAGGGGTCCCATATCACTCCAATTGCGCATGCCCCACATCATTGGAGACCCTCGACCTGTATGAACAGTCCCCTGCTGACATGCAGGGTCCATGGATTCATGAGATTGTCTTCATACCAGTACACATCCATCCGCTTGATACAATTTGAAACGAGATTCGTCTGACCAGGCAACATGTATCCAGTTTTCAACAGTCCAATGTCGATGTTGACAGGCCCAGGCGAGGGGTAAAGCTTTGAGGCATGCAGTGATCAAGGGTATACCAGTGGGCCTTTGGCTCCAAAAACTCATATCGATGATGTTTCATTGAAAGGTTAGCATGGTGACACTTGTTGATGGCCCAGCACTGAAATCTGCAACAATTTCCAGAAGGATTGCACTTAAGTCATGTTAAACGATTCTCTTCAATCGTCGTTGGTCCGCTTCTTGCAGGATCCTTTTCTAACTGCAGCGACGTCAGAGATTTGATGTTTTACCGGATTCCTGGTGCTCACAGTACACTCGTGAAATGGTCGTATGGGAAAATCCCCACTTCATCACTACCTCAGAGATGCTGTGTCCCATCTTCGTGTGCCAACTATAACACCAAATTCAAACACACTTATATCTTGATAACCTGCCATTGTAGCAGCTGTAACTGATATAACAAGTGCGCCAGACAATTGTTGTCTTATATAGGCGTTGCCAACCGCAGTGCCATATTCTGCCTGTTGACATATTTCTGTATCTGAATACGCAGGCCTATAGCAGTTTATTTGGCGCTTTAGTGTATAAGTAAGAAGATGCTGCTAGTCATGTAAACATTGTAAAAAAGCGATGAACAGTATATAAAAATTCTTCTCCACTTTTCCTAATATTACTTTGATGTATGTCTTAATATAAACAATCTTTCTTCGAAAAAGAGAATAATTAATTAAAGAAGTGTTGCAAGTAATTTTGAAACAAGAATTGTTAATGATAATACATTGTAAGTTAAGTTGTTATATCAGTGTTATTATTTATAAAAAGATGCTGAAGCCCTCATTACGAAAGTTATTGTATGGTGAAAGCAAATAAGAACAACTTTCTTTTGTAGAACATTTTTTATTTACATGTATATACACAGTCATTCAGTTCTGCAGTATTGTTCCTATATGCTTTGAACTCAGTCGAAATCATATTCAGACCTACAGGTATAATTACATACATATGTGGTCCTTCAATAAATTCAGCCTCCACAGATTTTACGCTTATAAGATTTTCAGATAGAAGTTTTGATGCATTGTTCTACCTGATAAGATTTCACACTGTGCACGTGCAAATAATCAATGAAGTCACTATGTGTGGCTCAAATGTAGGGACACCAATGGCTCAGTCTGTCAATCGCAATTATTAAAGCGCTGTACCAGTTGTTTAAATTCGCCACACATGATTGTTTAATGAATATGTCTGCACCCTCAAGGACTGCCTCTCCATATACATAGATAATTGATGCCTCATTCTTTAACATACTGATGTTAATAGTGTTGAATCCGGCGTAGTTGTCAAAGATGGGGTGTCTAAGAAACCTACTTCTCGGCCTGCTAGACAACAATTTAAGCAAATTGTATTAAAGGAAACTTATTATGAAATGAATCAATAACAATACTTACACTACTGGCCATTAAAATTGCTACACCACGAAGATTACGTGCTACAGACGCGAAATTTAAACGACAGGAAGAAGATGCTGTGATATTCAAATGATTAGCTTTTCAGAGCATTCACACAAGGTTGGCGCCGGTGGCGACACCTACAACGTGCTGACATGAGGAAAGTTTCCAACCCATTTCTCATACACAAACAGCAGTTGACCGGCGTTGCCTGGTGAAACGTTGTTGTGATGCCTCGTGTAAGGAGGAGAAATGCGCACCATCACGTTTCCGACTTCGATAGAGGTCGGATTGTAGCCTATCGCGATTGCGGTTTATCGTATCGCGACATTGCTGCTCGCGTTGGTCGAGATCCAATGACTGTTAGCAGAATATGGAATCGGTGGGTTCAGGAGTGTAATACGGCCTCGTATCACTATCAGTGGAGATGACAGGCATCTTATCCGCATGGCTGTAACGGATCGTGCAGCCACGTCTCGATCCCTGAGTCAACAGATGGGGACGTTTGCAAGACAACAACCATCTGCACGAACAGTTCGACGACGTTTGCAGCAGCATGGACTATCAGCTCGGAGACCATGGCTGTGGTTACCCTTGACGCTGCCTCACAGACAGGAGCGCGTGCGATGGTGTACTCAACGACGAACCTAGGTGCACGAATGCCAAACGTCATTTTTTCAGATGAATCCAGGTTCTGTTTAAGGCATCATGATGGTCGCATCCATGTTTGGCGACATCGCGGTTAACGCACATTGGAAGCGTGTATTCGTCATCGCCATACTGGCGTATCACCCGGCGTGATGGTATAGGGTGCCATTGGTTACACGTCTCAATCACCTCTTGTTCGCATTGACGGCACTTTCAACAGTGGACGTTATATTTCAGATGTGTTACGACCCATGGCTCTACCCTTCATTCGATCCCTGCGAAACCCTACATTTCAGCAGGATAATGCACGACCGCATGTTGCAGTCATGTACGGGCGTTTCTGGATACAGTAAATGTTCGACTGCTGCCCTATCCAGCACATTCTTCAGATCTCTCACCAATTGAAAACGTCTGGTCAATGGTGGCCGAGCAACTGGCTCGTCACAATACGTCAGTCACTAGTCTTGATGAACTGTGGTATTGTGTTGAAGATGCATGGGCAGCTGTACCTGTACACGCCATCCAAGCTCTGTTTGACTCAATGCCCAGGCGTATGAAAGCCGTTATTACGGCCAGAGGTGGTTGTTCTAGTACTGATTTCTCAGGATCTATGCACCCAAATTGCGTGAAATTGTAATCACATGTCAGTTCTAGTATAATACAGTATATTTGTCCTTTGAATACTCGTTTATCATCTGCATTTCTTCTTGGTGCAGCAATTTTAATGGCCAGTAATGTAAGTTTGACAATAAAACAAAAGTGTCGCAAGCAAAGGGTGACATGCAAATAACAAAGTATATTCAGTATATACAATTCCCAAGTCACTGGTTTCGAAGTGCCTAATCTTGATGCTGCTGTAGAAATGGGCGCGACCAGTTGGCGCAGCACTTTGTCCTCTTTGCGTAGGAGCCGCTGCTGTCGCGTTGTCCTGAATAGGGATTACTCAGCGTGCAATTGGCTGTCGTCTTCTTCACAGCCCTCTCTGTTCTTTCGTTTACTATTGGCGTGCCAGCGCTTGACTTAACACCCCCCCCCCCCCCCAAAGCGACGGACCGTCGTCATGTTATGAGCTCGATAACAGTGGAGGAGGAAGGAGTGTGTCTGCTCTGAGGGACTGGAAGCTGTGGCTGCAGGGGACATCAGGCTTCCAGTCATAACCCGCCACCCAGCCTTCGCTCTGGCGGAAACGCGACCGGAAAACGACTAGAAGGGTACGCTTCCACCTCCTGAGGTCCATAGCAAGATGTAGAAGGTGTCGTCGGCTGCTGCAGCGTGTGTGGGTCCAGCTCGATAGGACGAGAGGAGGCGGAGGCTCTGTCTCCATGGGATCGTCCTGGCAATGTCGTGATGAAACCCTTAGGCGGCAGCTGTGGCCACGCTATTCTCGAGATCCATCAATCTGGTGGAAGAAACACAGAAGGATTACTGTGCTCATGACAGCGGTGAAGTTGACTGCGATGTCGGCGCTACAGTCCGTCTGGGCCTGAAGTGAAATATATACTTGGGCCAAGTCGACGAAGGATATATAATATGTTTAATTAACAATTTGTTGCCGGCCGGTGTGGCCGCGCGGTTCTAGGCGCTACAGTCTGGAACCGCGCGACCGCTACGGTCGTAGGTTAGAATCCTGCCTCGGGCATGGATGTATGTGATGTCCTTAGGTTAGTTAGGTTTAAGCAGTTCTAAGTTCTAGGGGACTGATGACCTCAGAATTTTAAGTCCCATAGTGCTCTGAACCATTGGCGCCGGATGCTGAGGAGGGTGGAGCAGTGTCCGATGGCGGCGGCCGTGAAGCAATTCCGCCGGCGATGGTCCATTTCGTGGATGCGAACGATAGCAAGCGAGCAACAGTTGCAATGCTTGATCCCTGGTGTGTGCGGTGCGAAGTTTGGCCATCTGCTGCTTGAAGGTTCTGACAAAACGTTCTGCTTCGCCGTTTGACTGTGGATGTAACGGTGTACTAGTCAGATGCTCTATGCCATTGCATTCACAGAATGTTTCAGATTCGTGTGACGTGAACTGAGGTCCTTTGTCTGACACTATGACTTCAGGCAAATCTTCGAGGCAAAAAATAGAGGACAGTACTTGAATTGTGCTACGTGACGTTGTCGAGTTCATTGGCACAGCAAAAGGAAACTTGCTATAAGAGTCTACCACAACCAACCAGCGAGTGTTCCAAAATGGTCCTGCAAAACCTATGTGTCCGTGTTGCCATGCTCACTGCGACCTAGGCCAAGCAGAGAATTTCTGTGGCAGAGCGGACTGATTTTCCGCACATGTGTGACACTGTGACGTCATCTGTTCTATTTGGGCGTCCATGTCAACGCGCTAAGTGTTTCGTACGCACAATCCTCCAGTGTCCTTGGTAAAGTAACTGCAAACATTTCTGTTCGCAAAGCTTTGTGATCAAAATACATGACTGTCCACTGTCATTTTGTACAAGAATCACACCTTGCTGCATACCGAGACTATGCCGACGTGCAAAGTATCGGCGCACTACAGAGTTCTTTATGCACTGCAGTGAATGACGCCAACATGTGCGAATGTAGTTTAGCAAAATGCTCAAATCTGAATCAGCTTCCATGGCCTGTGTGATTTTCCTAATGTTCAGAGGAAAGGATAGAAGCAATCCAGAATCCTTAGCATCGATGTGACAACAAGATGCAGCAGAAGCGTCAGAGTCTGAATCAGGGCCAGTCGGAAGACGTGAAAGTGCGCCCGCATTACCATGTTGAGCTGTCGGACGATACACAATCTTTGCAATTTTTGGGCAGTTCGTACACGAACCGGCTTCGTAGGATGAAACAAGGACTGCAGTTGCTTGTGATCTGTTACTAAGTAGAATTTTCTGCAATACGAATAATGGTGGAATTTGGTTACACCATACACAATAGCCAATGCCTCTATCTCTATCTGTGAATAGTTACACTGAGCTTTGGACAACACTTTTGATGCGAAAGCAATAGGCCTGTCTTTATCACCAATTGTGTGCGAAAGTAATGCATCGATTCCGTAAGAAGAAGCGTCAACTCGCAACACAACTGATTTGTCAGGATCAAAGTGAACCAAGTATCTATTGCTGAGCAATGCATCTCTAAGTTTCCTGGCACTCATCTCTATAACCAAAGGGAACGTTCTTGCGCCGTAAGCAGTGCAATGGAGCCACGATTTGTGCAACATTCGGTATGAACCGAATATAATAGTTCATTTTCCCAAAACTGACTGCAATTCTGTGACATTGCAAGGAACAGGCAGGTCTCGTATGGATAACAAATGTGACTGAAGAGGATGTACACCTTGACTGTTTATGACATACTGTATCTCGGGTTTAAAAAAAATACATTTGTCCAGTCTACACTTTAGTCCTTCTTCAGGTAACACACGAAACAAAGCACTCAAATTTGCAATGTGTTCTTCAGTTGGACGACTTGCTATGATAATATCGTCCAAATATTTTAACAGTTCCGTACTTGAGCAGTCAGCTGTTCCAAATACCATTGGAAAATGACGGGTGAGGAACCACTGGCAAAAGACAAACGCAAATACTTAAACAAACCCAAATGAGTATTCACAATACACACGTTTTGAGATTCTCCATCTAGAGGTATTTCAGGATATGCGTCGCTCAAATCAATTTCAGAAAAGTAGCGACTGCCGCCTAATCTTTCCATGAGATCCTCTGGGCGTGGCAATGGATAAGAATCAATCACAGTTTGTGGTTTGACTATAGACTTAAAGTCAACACACAAGCGAATGAGACCTGAAGATTTGGGGAGCAAAACCAGTGGTAATGTTCATTGACTAGCTTGTATGGGCACAATAGCTCCGCTATCTTGCAATTCTTTAAGTTCAGCAGCGACTTTGTCCCATACTGCAATGGAAACAGTTCTGGCCCAGCAAAATTCCCGCTGAGCATTGTCCTTCATAGTACTACGTGCAACAAAATTGTTAGCCATGACTGAACCTGCAGAAAAAGAGTTCAGGTAATTCTATCAGAAAGCTAGATACAGTGTCTTTAACACTGAAGGCAGTCACTGACAATACATTGTCCTGAATTTTAAATCCAAACAAATTAAATGAATCAAGGCCAAATACGTTGTCACAATCGGGTGATCGCAGCGCAGTGAAAGTTACAGTTCACTTATGTGAGCGATACATGGCGGGAAAAGTACATTTTCCGAGTACAGGAATGTCTTGTCCCATAAGCCGTCACGTGCATGCTAGTTTAAGGTCGGGACACACATGTCCGGACCGTGTCCGTACCGAGACACGTCCGAGTATCGGCCGTCACCCGAACAACGAAATACATCATTAAAACAAATGTAGCGCAGTGGGCCCCACTTGACCGGGCCGTGCACGGGGAACGTCAACGGGCCGGGGCCGGGGCCGGGCGGGATTCGCCGTGTTTAATTTTTCACGTGACGGACACGGCCTGACGGTAGAATTGTCTTGTGAGCTGTGCAACTTCGCAAGACTGTTCTGTGTTCAAAACATGGATGTGGAACGACTAATTGAAGAAGTTAGTAAGTTTCCTGTTCTTTTCGATCACGGAAGTGAAAACTACAGGAATATCGAGTACAAAGACAGAGTTTGGAAGACAATTGCAACAGATCTACAAGCCAAAGGTAAGATAAAAACTATACAAGTTTTAATACCCGAAAGATATTTATTTACTTTTTATTTTACAAACAAATGTTTGGTTTACGTCACTGTTATATCGCCAAGGTGACATGTTCTTGCCATTCCACAGTCCCTTGTGGAGAATTCAGGAATTTTTTGAGTTGTTATCGTACAGCAAATGCAGCATCTCTTGATCTCCCACGAATTCGAGGTAGGTTTCGAAGATTTGATGATCTTCCGGATCCCTCAGCAGTTTCCTTTTGATCCATCCTCTGTTCGGGCACCCTATAACCTTCCATTTTTCGAATAAAGTTGAACAGTACACACGCAGCCGTCACAATCATTGTAAGGTTATTAGGATCTCCCTGAAGGATTCTTCTAAATATTCGAAATTTCTGTTGCAATATACCGAACGCATTTTCGGATATTCTTCTTGCCCGACTCAAACGATAATTAAATATAGCCTTGTCACTTGTTAAGTTCCTGTCAGGATATGGTCGCATCAAGTATGTTTTGAGAGGAAAAGCTTCATCGCCTACAATTACCATTGGAAGTGCAACATCAGTTCCGGATAAAGTTTTACTCTTTGGGACGCTAAGCTTATTGTTTTCCAATTACTTTCCAAGGTTTGAATTTACTAGAATGCCTCCATCAGAGTTTTTTCCGTACGCTCCCACGTCTATTGCAGTAAAATTATAAAGTGGGTCAAACAGAGCAAGAAGCACAATGGAATATGTTTTTTTTGTAATTCCAATAGAGACTTCCTGAGTTGTTTGGAGCCTGTATTGTTACGTGCTTTCCATCTAAAGATCCAATGCGGTTTGGAAACTGCCATTTTGTCCATTTTTCTTCATTCGGCACAGGCATCACCTCTTCTAACAATAAATCGGTAATTGCTCTAGAGGTGTCATGGACGATAGCTCCAACTGTGGATTTTTCCACCCTGTAGCTGAAGGAAATAGTTTTAAAGGAATCTCCTGTACCAAGGAACCTGAAAAAAAATTTAACTGTATAAGATGAGAAATACTGTATAATCTATAAAATATTTGCAGCATTTTAAACCTTGTAATATAAATACGCGATTTACAATATTTTGCCACAGGTGGAATAGAGGAATGCAAAAAAATGGGCATCTGTTCGTGACCAACTAAGGAAGACCCTGCAGAAAATGAAAACTGTTTCAGGACAAGCTGCTGTTCATCAACATAAATATAAGTATGAAGATCTCTTAAATGTTTCTGCTACCTTACATGGTAGAACGAGAAACAGTTTCCAATGTTCCTTACACGCAAGACAATAATGAGCATAAACCAGAATCAAATACAGACTCCCAAGAGGAGCAGTCTATTGTTGAAAACGAAAAAGAAGACATTGCAGATGAAGAATGGATCATTAAAACCCAGGGTATGAAACAGAGAATTTGATAGAGCGCACTCGGCATTCCCAGACGTCCTCAGCTCATTCGTCCGTCACTTCAAATAAGAACACGAGAATCTGCATCAGGCCAGCTCATGGCTTACATTTTGGCAGAAAAAAAGCTGAAAAACGGAGAGAAATACAAAACCCAGTTGATACTTTTTTGGCTGGTATAGCACCAGCCCTAAAATCGTTGCATCCACTACTTTTTCACCAAGCTAAAAGTAGGATTTTTTTCAATTGTATAAGACTTTGAACTGAAGCAACTCATGAATGACGTATCAGTCCATCAATTCGCTCCATCATCCTCCAATTCCTCAGCAAAATCTGTTTCAACACTATATCCTTCACCTGTGGAAAACGAGTCAACAGAACCTACACAGCAGCTTTTGAATCTGCAAAGGGATTCCCACAATTCGTATATAAATAACCAAAGCCATCATCCTCCAAGTTCCCCTGCATCCTCATCAGCTTCAGAAACTAATTCACTGAATAGTCCTCATTTGTTTTTCTTAGGGTAGTAGAAATTTAACTGTATTATTTACTAACTTATGTATTTATCTTTCAATTACTAAAATAATAAAATAAAAATGCTGTCCTTAAAACTTCTTATTTATTTGTGTTCTGTGTACTTTTCTGTAACCTACCTTGAAAAAAACAGCCAGTCGTTCTTTGGGTGAAGCTGACACTCTCCAGAAAGTGTCGTTTTTTCTGTCTTGGTTCTAGTTTCTTTAAAAGTCCACAGAAGGTGTACTGCGTCATCCTAAAATATTCATAAAACTTAGTCCCATCTTCTATGAGATGAGAAAATAATGTTCGAAACTCTTCCTGTACTGGTCTTGTTTTCCAGGTACTGTGGATCCATAATTTTCTTCTTCTTGTTTGCCTTCGTTCTTTTTCCTCTTCGTCCAAAGCAAATGCTATAAGTCCTAATTCACTATAACGAAAATTAGTGAACATGTTTTACAGCTTTCACTAACAAAAACACATATCACCGCGCCCGGGTCACTACAAGGAACAACAAAGACACGGCCGTGCCCCGGTCATGTGTGGCCCCTACAGGAACGGACAGCACGGACGTCACTCGTCCGACGCTCGGCCCTGACACGGCCCGGACGTGTGTGTCCCGACCTTTAGACAGGCGTGGGGAACCTAACAGTTCGTATGTGTTACGATTCAGCAATGTAACAGAGGCACCCGTGTCCAACTGCAATTTCACGCGTTTTCCATTAATACGCAAATGACCAAAAAGCTTGGTGGACTGGCGTAGCACTGAAGAAACAGTTTGCTTGCTAGTTTTTCTAACGCCTGCAGCAGGCTTTTGAATACACTGCACTGATTTCATGGGCCTTGTGCCTAGGTTTTTGTGAGTGAGCAGAATTCTTATGTTTGTTCCGTTGCAGACATACGGATTGTACATGACTTTTCTTGCCACAAGCATAACACTGTCTTATCGGGAAGGGCAGTGTTGGCATTTGTGCCGTGAACAGCACCAAGTACATGACTTAATTCCATTAGCCTGTTTAAAGAGCTGCTTCCGCGGCGTGGAAAACTGCGTATCGTACTGATCTAGTATTTGCAATGCGTGCTGAAATGATGGATCTGACTTCTGAAATTTTCCCGGCGTATTTCTTCTTCTAATAATTTCCGGGTATGCAGCCGGATCCCGTCGACATTCTGCCACGATATTTCGGCCCAGAGACGTCCGGCCATCATCAGGTGAGTACACAACTACTGAAGAGCCCAGGTGCAGTCGCGACTGCACCTGGGCTCTTCAGTAGTTGTGTACTCACCTGATGATGGCCGGACGTCTCTGGGCCGAAATATCGTGGCAGAATGTCGACGGGATCCGGCTGCATACCCGGAAATTATTAGAAGATGATGGATCTGATTGTTTCAAAAACTGTTCTCTAACTTTGACATCAGTTATACTGTACACAATTGCATCATGCAACATAACACCTGAATATAAAGCACCACAAGCACATCTGAATTTGTATTTTCTCATCATACTCTGCAAATCTGTTACCCACTCGCGATACGTTTGTTCTGACCGTTTCTTGCAATTAAAGAACTGATACCTAGCTGCTACCACATTCACCTGTTGGTCATAACAGTTGGTTAGCGAATCTATAACCTGATCATAGGAAAGTTCACTTGGAGTTGCGTTAGGGAACAATTTCTGAATGAAAAAAAGTAATGGAGGTTCACAGTTCCTGGCACGTTGTGTGCAGCCGATTGCTGCTGCCAGTGGCGTTTCATACCGGTCCTCTCACTCCAGAGAAAAGATGGCAGATGATTTTCGATTGTAATGGAACAACTTTACTTGACACCAAAAGGGAGTAATATTAAATCGTTTTCATAAATGTTTTCGATATTTTGTGGTCGATCGATAAATTTCGATTCCTAAACTAGGTCATAAGTAAATGGAAGACAGATATCTTTGTAACATAGGGAAGTAACAAGTTCATGAATATACATTAGTTAATAGGGAGAAAGAGTTGCAATAATTAATTTTATAAATGTAATTTATTTCACTACTCCAAAAGCTTATAAGATAACTACTTGAATTTAAATTATGGTAATGAGAGTCATGTTTGCTGCAAAGCAGCGGTGCTCAATGGTGTCATGCACAGCAGCAAGGAGGGAGAGGATAGCGAGGCTTTGAAATGAGCAGTCGAGTTGTCTATGCATGGTGACGTAAAAATTTTTGTTGTTGGCGAAAAGTGCATTTTAGCAACTATAACGTGGTGTGGCGTTAATTATCACGGTATTAAGATGTCTCTGTTGTTTGTAAAGCACAGATACAAAAATGTTCATACTTTGTGATGCTCTAAGGTTTTGGAGCTATGGCTGGCGAAGTAACAATGGATCTAAATGGTGTCATAGTGGACAATGAGTAATTAATGAACCAGAGACGTGACGAAGCATTGCAATCTCGGTTTGTCCATAGCACATCTAAAGATGCACACAACAGTGAACATCACGACGTGGCAAGGGAAGGATTCTTCAATTAATTTTCTTAAAGACCAGAATTGTATGGGAGCTTAGTGCAGTTTTCTCTTACATAATGTGTGGTGAATTATGCGCAACAATTCTTAAAGACAGTGTTAAATTCAATCTAAACCATTTCTTTCTCCCAAAACTAAGTCACTTTTACGACTAATTGAAATGTTTCTTTTAAACCACAGTGTTTTATAGCCCAAAAGACTTGAAAACAATAAAATTAAATATGCTGATGTAATTGCGACAATTCATGTAGAGAGAACGGAAGTTTTAGTTCAGAACTTCTATGACTAATTGAAATGTTTCTTTAAAACGACAGTGTTTTTAGCACAAAAGGCTTGAAAACAACAAAAATAAGTATGCTGATGTAATTGTGATAATTCATTTAGAGAGTACGGAAGTTTTAGTTCAGCACATTGGTTTTTTTGTGATTCAGGCAAGGTTTTATTAAAAGCTAAATTCTTGCCAAAGAAAACCATTTCCATGACGTGATACATAAAATTAAAGATGGCTCCTTCACAGCATATGAACGAATCGGAATGTTAGGTTCTATATCGAAAAAAAAGTTAATGCCAGGAATTAAAATTCAGCAACCATCCAGGATTCAGTTCAATATTTAAGTGAAGTAAATTAGCTCCATCAGAGCTTGACTCTAAGGAAAACAAGAGTATACATAATAACGGTATTTATTACAGGAGGATAATACAAGGTGAGACAAAAAGTTTTCTTTTGTGAGCTGGAATCTTCGACTGTGGACTGATGGATATAATAACGATATCAACATTATACCGAAAGTAGGCAGTGTTAACATTAAGACAGTGCTTTGTGTTCCAAAGTGGGTGCTGTTGAAGATCGAATCCCTATAACCACCAGTCACTTTGGAGTGAGTAGTCGATTGCCTTTCTCATGTTTGAAACAGTCCAGGTCGAGCGCACATGGGTCAGTCAAAACGGGATGAAGCTGATATCGTTGTTTGCTACGTATTAACAGCATTGGTATTCTGTTGAGTGAAAGTGAAATTCGTTTTTGCAGCGGGATCCGGCGTAACAGTTAATGGATGCAGCATCGAAGAGGCCACAGTCGCCCGCCGCCATAGTTGGGGCTAACGGTAGTAGAGACAAAAGAACAGAGTGCAGCGACCGAGTGGCGCAGTGTGTGGCCTGTCGTTATGAGAAACAGAAGGTCTAATGAATCTTATTTAACGAAACGATATTAACTAAAGCAACAGGAAAGATAAAAATCCTCTTGGTTCACAATCAACAGTCATTGAAGGACTTTTAAAGATACAAATTTGATGTGGTTTTTTAAGCATTTTGTTGCTATTAAAAAGCGCGGATGGAATTAAAGTAGAAATATCGTGAGGTTCCGGTCGCACTCGCATATCGGAACATAAAAATGAAAATTGCTAGAGGGATGGCGGCTGAGCTTTAACTCCATTGGCTGAAATGTCGGTGCTCTGGAGTCCCATGGCGATTGGCAGAGAACACAGTGACGTCACGTAACACCATTTGGCACAGATGCGAATGTGGGAGGGGGATGTAATTCCGGGAATGCTGATAGTGTCGTCAGTGATTCCAGGAAAGTCGATGGTGCCATCAGGGATCCTTGAGCTCGTTGTCACTGCCCTCCTAGTTCCAAGCATGTGAAACAGATTCTTGGATACAGGAGTGTCTCGTAAACTTCTTAAGTAATAGGACGCATTATGTTGTTCAGGACAGCAAGTATGAATCAGGACAAGGATTCTGTCAGGAGTGCCCCACAGAAATGTAATAGGATTGTTCTTGTTCTTTATACAGGGTGGAGAAAAATTGTGTCACGAAATTTTAACCCTGGATAGTTGATGTCAGTAGGAAACAAAATTACTAACGTTGTGTTGGTCGAAAATGCACCATTTTTAAATTACGGAAACTTGGCGCCACGCGCTCTGATTGGCCGGGGGATTGCCCTGTTGCCGTTCGTCAGGTGACAGGCAGCGCTACGGTTGTCGGTTCACACATACAAACGTCCCTCACGATCTCTGACAGGCAAAGCATTTGCGATCGTGCATTGTCCAGAGTATCCAGCAACAGGGCAATCTCGCGACCAATCAGAGAGAGTGGGGCGAAGTTCCCGTAGTTTAAAAACTGTGCATTGTCGACCAACACAACGTTAGTAATTTTGTTTCCTACTGACATCAACTATCCAGGGTTAAAATTTCGTGACACAAATTTCGTGACAACAGGATCCGCAGTTTTGAACAAACAACAAATTGCAGTCGAGCTGTATTTTCACGAACAAATCAAATTCCGCGTAAAGGGTGGCCTGAGTTGCATTCCCAGTTCAGAACCAATTTTATCGACATACAGAAGCTCAAATAAAAGCTGGAATAAGTGTCCTGTGACCCTACATAGCGTTTGTTTCGTCACTAGAAATAAATAACTAGTATAAGAAAGGTTACTGTTGATAGAGTTTCTACGTGTCCACGACTCCTGACTTTATTGTGGTTCAACCTAACGTCTACTTGGTAGAGAAGGAATATCATGTTTAACATGAATGTCAGACCACAATGCCATTATACCTTCTTCACTTGGCGTAGCCAGAAGAGAACAGAATCCCTCTCTCCTTATCAAAAATCGTCAGCAGAAGGTGGAATCGAACCCAGACCATAAGTATATAAACCTAGCATCAATCCAAGAGACCACCAAATTCTCTTCTCTATCCCACAGTTTTCTATCATAACAAAGTATTCTTTCGACTTGAGCTACTCTATCGCGCTATCTGTTTGTTGAAAACGGCGTGCAGTGCAAAAGAAAAGCTGTAATTGTCTGTCTCTCAGAAGTCTAGATCAGGCCATAGGCATTGTCTCACAGCACTGTGTCAAGCGTAAGTTCCGGAGCAATTCTTGACTTCTGGAGGTGCTGTAGTTATATGTCAGCTAGTAGCGTAATGGAAAGCGTTGCGCATTGTTGGTAAGACGTCGCGAGTTCGGATAGGTTCACTACGACATTTTTTTGAACGCAATACTGCTGTCTGCTGAAGTTATCAATCTAATGGAACTTTGTACATAATTCCCTTCACTTCTCAACCCAAAATCGTCGCATGTCGAAAAAGGGCTAACTTCTGCGACATTTTGTTCTTTTCAGGTTTAATAGATGGCCAGGCTGCAGATGCATCTCGGAACTTTAGTATTATGTATGGGCAGAGCGCATCGTGCCAAAATACGTCAGAAAAGTATTTTCTACATTAGCTGTCGTGTGGCAGTGGCATTTTATTCTTCATCAAACCTTGTTTCACAGCTTTAACTCAGAAGCAGGTTTTCTACATGCATGTAATCAATAAACTGCATGTGCATTGTCAGAATGTTACAGCTAACATCAAAGAATTCGCATATATCGTTGATGATTAATTTCTCTCTCATGTTAACTAATGTTTTAACAGCACTAAAAGAAACCTTACGAAAATTGTGCACTGTATTATAAAAAATGAAATAAAACTGCCCACGATAACCTTACGACGAAAGTCTGTTTCAATAAAACTGGGTATCTGTACACAAGCGTGACTCTATCGGCACTAATTAGTCCGCCGCCGGTAGCTGAGTGGATTGTCCGCAGCTCGTGGTCGTGCGGAAGCGTTCTCGCATCCCGCGCCCGGGTTCCCGGGTCCGATTCCCGGCGGGGTCAGGGATTTTCTCTGCCTCGTGATGACTGAGTGTTGTGTGAGGTCCTTAGGTTAGTTAGGTTTAAAAAAAAGCCGGCACGGTAGCTCAGCGTGTTCGGTCAGACGGCTAGCTGCCCTCTGTAATAAAAA